>NC_056736.1:673789298-673904298 GCF_019279795.1 Protopterus annectens
GATAAGTATCATCAAAAAAGAAGCAAGTAAGTCCAGGGGGAAGGAAAGAGGGATAGCAATACTGCAACAGAGAAGGAGGACATCTATCATTATGGAAAGATTTTACACAACTATTCTACGTCCTCCTATTCATCTGTTGCAGTACTCATAACATGAGGGAGAATACCAAAGCTCATGAAGTAAGGGAGGAAGGAGAAGACTAAGAGCTTTCCAGGAAACCCTGCAATATGGCTCTGGCAAACCCTGCTCTAGACTTATAAATTAAATCTAATTTATAGTGTTTGGTGAAAGTATGGACTGAGGTCCATGTAGCTGCTTCAAGAATAGGTCAAGTGTCCAGTCCGTTAAAAAAGGCCCCAGATGAGACAACAGCCCTGGTGGAATGAGTCCTAACAGGGGAATGCAGAGTCTTACCACAAGGAGTGTAGTATGTGGAAACAGTCTTGGAAATCCAGGAGGAAACAGTCTGCTTAGACACAGCCCACCTCAGGGCCCTGTAGTGTTAAGAAACAAAAAGCTGATCAGATTTTCTAACAGTTTTGGTCTCACCTAAATAAAATCTAAGTTGCCTGTGGATGTCCAAAGTATGGAGGACCATACCTGGGGTTCTGGGGGAAGGGGGTAGTTAAGTGTATGGACTGGTTTAGAGGTAGATCATTGCCTACTTTATGCATAAATGATAGGTTTGTCTGCAGGTAGACCCTGTCTTTGTGGAAAACCAGAAAGGGTGGAGATACCATAATGGCCTGTAGCTCAGACACTCGTCTGGCTGAAGTTAAGGCTATGAGTAACACAGTTATCCAGGAACAGTACTGAAGTGAACCTGAGGAAACTGGCTCAAAGGGTGGGAGAGTAAGTTTTTCAAAACAAAGTTAAGGTCCCAGGGAGGCGGAACAAGTTTCCTGTGAGGTCTAATGTGTAGGGCATCTTTAGGAAATTGTTTTGCTTCAAATCTGCTAGCTAAGGAGGACATAGAGGCAGATAGGCAGATATGGCTGAACAGTAAGCCATACCAGCGTTGAGCAAGTCACACAAATACGATAAAACCAGGGGAATATCCACTGTTAAAAGGTCCTGATTTTGTTTCACACATCGGATTGAAAATCTCTTCCATTTTGCCAAATAAGATTTTCCAGTATTTGGTTTGCTGGCCTCCTGCAGGACTTTAAGAACGTCCTCTGAGAATAGGTGTCTGAAAGGGATTAGTACCTTATCACCCACAGGGTCAACTGAAGAGTTGACAAGTGGGGATAGATGAGGGTACTTTTGTCTTGTGTGAGGTGGTCCACTCTGTGAGGTTACTTGTGGTGATTGCCCTTGGCTAAATGCAAAATGAGAGGGAAACAGTGCTGTCTTGGCTTGAAGGGAGTCACTAGCAAGATTTTGGTTTGTCCAGCTGAATTTTGCACAGGACTTTTGGGATGAAGGGGACGGAATGCATACATAAAACACCTGCTTCCAAATGAAATAATGGGTGTCCACTTTCCAAACCAGAGGGTGAGGCTCCCTGGCACAAAACTGTTGAAGTTGTCTGCTCATGGGGGAGGCAAAAAGATTTGTTTGAGGAATACCTCACTGATGGAGAAGGTCTAGAAACATCCCTCTGAAGCATCCATTCATAGGATGTTTTTTGGGAACTACTCAGGTAATCTGCCATACAATTTTGTGAAGATGGAATGTATACTGCCTGAAGGGTTACATGGAATATTATTGCCAGCTCCCAAGCCTGTACATCCAGCCTACGTAACAGATAGGATTTGTCCCCCCCCCCCCCCCCAATTGTTCACATACCAGAGACGGCCATATTGTCTGTGAAGAGCTTTAGAGGTTTTGGTTGGAATAAGGGGTGGAAGGCATGCATGGTCAATAGCAGCATCCTCTTCTCTTTTATACTGATGTGTTCCTTCAACAGAGAGAGACAGAGAGAAAGAGAGACTAGATCCTTTGTACTTTCAGGTGGCCAAATGTTGTTTCCAAACCTATGTCAGACACGTCTGCACCGATATCTTGACGAGGAGAAAGAGGGTGTAAGGGTAGTCCTGGGTTGAGAGACACGATGTATCCACTACTGAAGTTCCCTCTTCAGACAGGGGATGAGAGGAATGAAGAATTCTAGGGTGTGCAGGTGTTGCATCCAAACTGATATAAGATATCAGCGACATTTTCTCATATAGAGTTTGGTTAAGGGGAGCATGGGAATGGTGGATTCCATGAAGCTCAAGACCCTGAGTAACGCTGGCTGAAATGTGGTGAACCAGTAGGTTTTGGAATTACGTGATGAGGTCCTGTACCCTTTTGTGATGATAGAGACCTTCATAAAATCCGTTTGTATCCTGCACCCCATGAAAATTTGAACCTGTGAAGAGGTGAGAAATGATTTCTTTAAGATTATTCTGAACCCCAGATTTTGTACAAGATTGATGGTAAAGGCAATATTTCGTTCCAACTCCTCTGTGGAGATAGCTAGGAGGAGGTCTTCCAGACATGGAAAGATGTGTGTTCCCTAGAGTCTGTAGTGGGCAATCATGGGAGCAAGGCATTTGGTGAAGACCCTTGGTACAGTTCAATGCCCAAAAGGCAAGGCACAGAAATGAAAATGCCAGAATGTTACAGAGAAGTGTAAAAACTTCTTGCAGTTGGGATGGATGGTAATGTGCAGATATGCATCCTTGACATCCAGGGTAACCATGAAGGCTTGAGGCAGAATGAGTAGGATCAGAGTCTGGAGGGTTAAGTATGCAGAAAGTGGGTACTCTTAGAAAAGCATTGAGATGGGACAAGTCAAGAATGGATCTCCAGGGGACCCTCCTTTCTGGGTACCAGAACAACCTGGAATCAAATCCTTTGCCTATTTGGCTTTTGGTGACACAATGGATGGCCCCTTGGTTCAATAATACTAACAGAACCTCCCGGAAAAAGGAAAGTTGTTCCTTGGGAGGTTGGGGGATGCCCCTGAAGGAGGGTAGTTGGTCCCACACCATGAAGTATTCTTTCTGAACAACTGAGAGGACCAGGCATCTTGTGTTATGCTTTCCCAGGGGAAGGGGGGAAGGTGCTGGGAAAGTGGGATGTGGGTGAAAGGGGGAAAGCAGTTAAGAGAGAGGATGGCTTGTCCAGAAAGGGCCACCTAGGTGGCTGAGTTGCTGGTGAGGCCCTAGGCTGCTGTGGTCTCCTGTCATCCTTTTTTGTTCTGGGCTGTGCATGATGTGAATGTCTACATACAAATAGAGGATTTGGAGGGCAATTTCTTTGAAACTTAAGTACTGCGGAAACAAAAACATGTTTCAATTCCTGCAGCTCCTTACCCTTTTCCTGCAATGATTTGAACAGGTTAGCAGCTGCAGTTCCAAACAAGGCAGCACTGTTCAAAGGAGCATCCAGAAGTTTGGCTTTTATATCCTCAGGTAAGGGTAGAAGTCTTTGCCAAGACAACCTTCTTTACACAGACCCAGAGGCAGTTGCTTTGGCAGAGGCCTCTGCAGAATCATATCTGCAACTTATGGAATCACATGCTATTTGAAAGGATGCACCAAGCAAAGTAGCCAAGGTTTTATTTTCTGAATCTGGTAAGCTTGCAATTACCTGTGAGAGTTGAGACGTATGCTCTAAGGTGAATTTGGTCATATGTGCTTAGTAATTTATAGCCCTAAATGCTAACTCGCAGAAGTGTATACTTTTTTGCCTAGTCTATCCAGGATCCTGCTACCCTCATCAGATGGTAATGGCAGCAATTGTGGCTTGTCAGAAGCTCGGAAATTACAGTAATGTCTGCAGAGGGACATCTTGAAGAGAAACTTGCACTCCTTTGGGACCTCGTGTAAGTGGTCTGGATTTTTGGGGTGGGTGGTTGGGAATCTGGTGCCTGTGAAGCTGAGACCAAAAGCATAGAGACAGGCAGGCAAGACAAGAAAAATAGCAGATGGGCTAAATTATTCCACCTGTAATGGCTCATAGTATCTTTTTTGTATTTCAGATACTTGGGTGCTAACCCATTTAAAATGGTGTCTCATCTTAGCTAGGGTCTCTTCAAAGGACAGGTCTTCCATAGGTGAATCTGTTCCACTGGATTCTTCTTCTGAGGAGGCATACTCTGGGGGGAAGGGCTCAGAGAAGAAGAAGAAGAATGATTCTTCCCCTGAAGATGCCTCTTTCTCTAACATATCCTCTTCACTATTCTTTTTGAAGTGGAGAGAGAACTGGGAGAGGGAGCTGTAAAACCTGGAGGAGGTTAAGTGACATAAAGGTATTGAAAAGATAAATTGATGCTAGTCACTAGCAGGTTTGTTTGGTTAAGATGGAACGCTTGTTTGTTTATTTTCCACATGCAGGTCTGCTTTATGTATGGTAAGAGGGCCCCACGTGGGCATACATTCAATCAGGTCACAATCTGCTCTTCCCTAACAAGCATCTGAGGAATCCATTAGGGGCTTCTGTAATCATGGGCAGTGGTTCCCCTCGGACATCTGAAACGGATGCCTGCTTGGCCTCTATGGACGTGCTTATGCTACGATCCAAAGTGACCTGGACATCAGGCTCAGCCTGTAGATCTGAGCTGTGAACCGGCCGTGTCTCCGGGTTGTACTCTGCCTCAAGAGAGACGTCAGCATCCAGAGGAGCAGCAGAAGGTTTATGCCTTTCCTTTTCTGGCTTCCCCTTCAAAATCGACTCAGCTTTGAGTCCCAAGGATCCTTCCATAGCGCTTTTTGTTAGCAGCTTTATGCGTGGACACATAAGGTAGATAGCTAAAGAGGATAATATACTTCTTAAGGTCTTTGGGACAAATGCCTGACAAACAGGGCAGTTTTTCTGGTTGTGGTTTGGACCTAGGCAGAACAGGCACTGGAGGCGGCTACATGATCCCTAACCAAAGGCAGTAGCAAATGTCAAAAAATTCCCCAAAGGTGCACTTACCTGAAATTTGAAGAATCGCAATTGACTCGGTCAGACCATACATTGGAATCCGGTGTTTGGATCTGGTGGCAGAGATGTTCTGAGGATGGTGCACCGTCTGTCACTTTTATGACTGATATCTGATCGCAGACTACGTGCGACATACCACGCACCCTACAGCAGTAAAGTCTTTTGTATATTGGTAGACGTTGGGTGGTCTACAGCGAAGAACTCCCTCATGTTATGAATACTGCAACAGTTAAATAGAAGGACATCTGCAAGGCGTTTTTTAAAGTCAGTATAGACTGCCCCTGTCCAAGGGAGACATAGGTGAGATCCCCAGGGTAAATTTACGGTTTCTCATCCAATCTTGCAGATTATGCTTAAACAGGGTCATTGAGGAACTCTGCTTTACATGAATTGGGAATTAGTTCCGGAGTACTGGCAACCTCTGAGACACGTACCTCTCTCCAGCATGTCTTGTTGAGGTCACAGGCTAGGTTAAGGTCACTGGAAGAACTGATTTGTGTCACATAACATTTGCAGATATGCAGCAATTTCCTTAAGGCAGGCTCCAATACTGCTCGGTAGGCCAGGCACAAGTCGCACCTAAGCAGTGTAGATGATACAGAGTATAGTGACAAGGCTTTCAGTCTGTCTGTGTAGGTCATGTGCCGGAGGCCTTGTCTGAGGTCTCTCAGGCTGCTGCAGGTGTTTGGCATCATACTCAATTATAGGTCTGATAAGGGATAAGTAGAGGGGAGTTATAACCTCCTTAGCTAGCTTTGGATGCTATGCCCTGACTTATGAGGTGTGCCACGCATAAGGCCTTCCTTTCCACTGTGGACACATGATGATCAAAGTTTAGGTTTCTATCAATCTGTGTTCCCAGACCTCACACCACTGGATTAGAACATAGTGGGATATTATTGACACTGTAATATACAAATAATCTCCTTTACTGAAGGGGATGATCATGCATTTATTTGAGCTAAGTTCATGTCCGTGGATTTGCCACCAATCATTTATCTGAGCGAGGCAGTTTTAAAATATGTTTACATTTGGAGACTCGAAGACAGCGCACAGCTTACACTCAACAGTGAATTTTTTTAAGCCACAGGCAGTCAGTCCTTGAAATCTACTTCTCAGAAATTCAAGCAAACAGTAGTGGGTCAAGCACAGATCCCTGTGGAAAATCACTGGTAACAGGTCTGCAAGTAGAGGCGGAATCACCAACTTTGACTTTAAATATAGTCAGTGGCCAGTTTGCTGCCATCTAATGACATATGGGCTAATCCCTAGTTGGGAAAGTTTATTAATGATGCCCGAGTAGAGGAGTGTGTCAAAGGCCTTCGTTAAGTCTAGACAGGCAGCATGAACTCTTCTGCCTTCATCCAAGGCTTTGGTGACATTCTCAAAGAAGTCCACCAAGTTAAACAGGCATGATCTGCTTTTAACAAAGCCAAACTGGGTCAGGTCAAGGGTTTGAAGGTTACCCCCTTTGTGCAAGAGGATTACAGTTGCTGTTCTCCACTTGGCAGGAACGAAACCAATACTTAAAGACTGTGGTTGCAGAGTCTGCCCACTGGTTAAGCTAGCTTTTGTTTCAGATCATTTAATAAGCAGCCTAGTATGTTATACCGCCCCACAGAGGCTGTGTTTTTGGCTCTGGAGAGTGCAGTTAAGACTTGCTCTTTGGAAATACTAGAGAGAGAAGTGGAGACAGGTATGCTTTGGGTAAGACTGGTGTGGACAGAGGGGTGAAGTTTTTGCCAAACCTGTCTGCTAGCAGGTCTGCAATATTCTCGGGGTCAGGATGAGTGGTGCCGCCCTCTACTAATTCGGCACAAAACTGAGCATTCAGTTTTAGATTTCAGACGGAGCTAAAGGCAGCTTTGGGATTATCCTTAGCTAAGGATGCTAATTTTGTTTCATAATTCACTTTAGTGATCTTTACAAGATGTATAACTTGCTTTCTCAGGTTGAGTAAAGCACGCCTCATCTGTTGGGACCATTCATTCTTGAACTTTGCCAGCAGTTTCTTTCTCTTGTTGTACAGCCTATTTAAACTACATGTCCACCAAGGTGGTTTATTCTTACTAGAGGAACTTTTTTGATCAGTTCTAAAACAGCTGAGTGCATACAAATGTATAGGTGTTTATATAAAAGGCATTTGTATACACTTCTGGATAGGAGTCATTGCTGCCCAAGGTGGCAGGGGCTTTCAAACTATTTAATGTCATCTCTTAGGAGGTTATAGTTTGCTTTGGAGTAGTTTTTCAGCTTTTTTGCTCAGGGGGGGAATCAGGTACTATCATTACTTCAAATGAGACTACGTTATGGTCAGATTTAACCAGGGAGGTACTACATGTGTGGAAGGCAGCAATCTGCAATGTTAGTGAGTACTAAGTCAAGGACCTTACAGCCCCTTGTGGGGGTGCTGACAATTTGTTCCAGAGCATTTGCGTTAAAGTACAGAAATCTTAGTGCAAGCATGTTTCTACTCATATATGTACCCCAATCAATAGAAGGATAGTTAAAGTCACACACAATCAGGATGTTCGACTGTATTATGAGTGACTGAAGTATGTCTAGATAGGCAAAGTGGTTTGCATGGCTCATGATGGGGGACCTGTAGCTAACAATGACATGGGGGGAGGGTCTTTAAAATGGTTAGTTGAACTTAAAGCAACTCTACGAAGTAGTACTGTTTAACCAGACTTCAGTTGTATTTGTTTTTAGTGAAGATAGAAACACCACCTCCTTTGGTACCTTCATGTTCATTTTGCGGACTAAACACGTGAAAGGCATTGTAGCCTTTCATAGCTGTAGTACTCCCGGCAGCCTTGAACCATGTACTTGTGACTGCACAGACAGACATCTTCCACAGTAAGGAGTGCTTCCAGTGTGTGCAGTTTCTGATTTAGACTCCTAGGGTAAAGCAGCATGACATTATGCTCGTCTCTAGAAGATACTTATGTTGGTAATTTTAATATATTTGACATTGCCTAAAAAGGCACTATGGGGGTGCCAATTACCTTGGCCAGTAACCAAAAGCCAAGAGGTGACAGGTGAAGGCCATCCCTGGCAAAGCAGCATTGATTGTCAACCATGTCCTCCCAGGGTGACAGGTACTGGATCCATGGAATGACACCAGAAGCTAAACCAATTGGTGAAGTCGATCATTTTTTATATTGTGGTATCATCCTGGGTGAAAGTAGAATGCTGTTCAGGGCTAGGGACACAATCTGGAAGCTCAGCCATGTCTCTTCTAATAGTCCAGTGAGGTATGTTAAGTCGTTCACCCAAACATGTACTGTGACAGTGTCATAACAGTGCTTATGCAGAGAGACCAGAGTGTGTGTATGACTTGGTGGATCCTGGCACTTGAACAGGCAACTAACCGAGATCTTCTCCTTGTCCAGCCTTGTGAGGGGGACATCAGTCTGCCTCACTACAGAGATGCGTATGACCATGACATTTAGTTTTGTGGTGTTTTGCCTTAGGGGGGTTTTGAGTGAGGCACTCATGCATAGGTTTATATGTGTGGTGATTACTGTAGGAACTGCGCTGTGTGTGGAAGGGTTGCGCTTGCCTGGGTCTCTGTTCTTTTGGTAAATTACAAGTGACCACCTCCACGTAAGTGGGTTTATGAGGTATGTGCTTGGTATGTGGAAGAGCTGATGAGTGCGAGTTGACAGCCTGTTTGATTGTCTGGTTTGTTGTTCTGAGAGACAGACAGCAATGATTCCAGATTCTTGGTATAAATACATGTCTAATTTATAGTGTTTGTAAGTTTAATTAACGGGTTGGCAGTATACATGAGGCAGTTGCCAGATTGCCTCAGGATCCCCATGTCAATCAGACTGGCTGGAGAAACAGATGGAAACCGCCCATCCATAACAGGCGTATTCAGTAATAAGTAAAGGGGTGTCGGCTAGAAGGAGCAGGTTTTGCTATGGGTCTAACAGAAACAGCAAAACAGTGGGGAGGTTTTAGGAGTGGGACATGCATTCACCCCTTAAGTGCACAGCTGAGTTGCTCTCTGGGCAGCAATGCGCAACTACATCTTCTCAATGAGAACCAGGGAAGCTTAGGATGATTTTGCTAATAGTTATCTATGGAAAATTTGCCTTTCGATGCATTTGCTTCTATACACCGCAGTGCTAAAAAAAACCCCGCAACACAGTGTTCACTAATAGGCAAATGCAATGCGTAAATACTAGCAAAGTTAAACAGTTGTAGCACATTCCACCAATGAAAATACCCCACACTGAGCTAATATTCCAACAAACTCCAACTCACACAGATACCGAACAGCACACTTCTGCCACAAGGGTGCCAGGTTACCAAAGACGCAGACGGGCCAGAAGCAAAAGCCTCCAAGAAAACCCATTCTTCCGAAGAAGGGGTTTGAAATGAACAGCCACCTTTCTGCTTCAGGATCTCTAGAATATCTCCAAAGGAGATGTCATCTGGTGGTGATCTGGGGGATCCCTCTACATCAAAATTCTGTGAAACACACCATGCGGGAGTGTGTCTCCTCTTACACATCCTCTTCCAGGGGCACCTCTTTCATCGGATGTTCTGGAAAAGTGTCAGAAAAGAGTAGAAGTTCCTCTACTGGAAGTGGCTGGAGACTCCTTGGAATTGGCTGTCCCTGTGGTAAAGGTATAACTGACTCAGAGCTTGGACCCAATGAGAGTAAAGGGGTAGAACCTGAAAAATGAAAAGACTGTTGTTAAAGAGAAAAAGTCCTTTCCACCACATTGAAGGCTGTGGGACCGGGAGAAGCCCCAACCTGCCTGCTGGGAGCCAAAGCTTCCGAAGAAAGCAGGTCTGGGCCACCCTTGGAGCATAGCCTCAAAGGGAAGATCGGATCTAAACTACTCAGGGCCAAAGCTCCAAAGGGAAGGGATGGATCCGATAAAACTGGAGCTGAAACCATCCCCTCAGATCTGACACGTTAGCTCACAGACACATTCTGATCTGAGCTAACTGGGGCAGAACTAGCCAGGAAAACAGTTAGAGTGGAGGAAGAAACCTTGCTCAGATTTGACACAGCCTCTCAGGGAATTCAGATCTTTGGGCTCCGAAACCACCAGAAGAGGAGAAATATTTAACAGACATACACACATATCCAGTAGGGGGCAGAGCTTTTAAGACCTCATTATGATCTGAGCTCTGGGAAACTTTTGCATCATCTTATCCACATCTTTTTCCAATAAGCTTCTGGAAGACTGAGAGGAAGAGGTGGAAGGGAGCATAGAATTCTTCTGTGGTGGCTGAAGCAGGCAAGAGAGACTAAATTGGCTTCATAATATATTCAGGGGTAGTACTCCAAAAAGAAGAACCCGACTTTGGATCAGAGGAGGGAGCTGATGGATTGATCGTGATAACTGTAGTAACAGAAGCCTTTGGATCCAAAGGCCGCGAATCTGAAAGCTGAAAAGTCTTCGGTTCCAGAGGGGTCAGATCCCAGATCTTCCTAGTCTTTTTCAGCGGCTCTAAGACCTGAGGAACTTCGAGTGAGAATACTTTTGATGCTCCAAAACAGCAGATTTACTATGTTTAGAGGGGGAATATGCCACTGGAGTGAAAGAAAATGGCAGAAGACCCCTTAAAATAAGTTTATTTCTTCTATTTGCCAGGGCCCTCAGATTAAATTTAAATTTGGTACATATACTGCACGACGTGTCCAAATGCCCAACTCTGAAGGAATCACACTCCTCGTGGGAATCTGAACTTGGGAAATTAAGCCCACAAGAACGGCATTTTTTAAAACCTGTGAGTTTGTCAGACATGCTGTAGATACAGAAGAAAAACAGAAGAAACCAACAGCTGAAACAATACTTTTTTTTTTTTCAAAACAAAGAGAAGACACTACCAACTGTGGTAGAAAAGTCTGCCCCAAAAAAGAAGGGTAATACAGAAAAATGCTACCACCAATGGTAGAGAAAGCACTATAAAAAGTATGGAAAAATAGGTGAGAAACAAACAACCCTGATGACCAGCAAAAAAAAAAAAAAAAAAATTGTGTACTTACCATAACATTCCATGCTTGTACATGATCTCGCCTTCATTCTTGCTGGTTGGGATCGGAACAGAGCATCGGTTCCAACTCAGCCGCATACTAAAGCTCGAGAGCATTCATTGGCTCGAGGCTACAACCCATCCCAAGATGCCTAGCGGGCATTCCCCAGATCTCATTTGAGAAACTAATCACTAAGCTATGCCAATCAGTAAATAACCAACAGATGCGCTGCCCAAAGAAAAATTCTTAAAGGCATGAAGGGAATCAGGCAATGACAGCCAATTTAGTAATTTCCTCTCGATCCTCCAGGAAGGAGGAAGGAAGGGTGGGATGCAAGAATGAAGGCGAGATCATGGACAACAAATATGAAATGTTATGTTATGTACATCTTTATGTTATGTTGTCCTATCTCGCCTTCATTCTTGCTGGTTGGGACAGCATCCCCAGCACCTTCTTTTTTGGGTGGCTCAAGGGAATAAACTCTTCAGAACAGTGGAAAAGTACAGTTGTGTACACCTACCATAAATGTAGATGTTCGAGTGTCTTCACTGTTGCAGTCATAACTGTAGGGTGCTCCTGCCGGCAGGCAGCCCGAGGTCAGCCAGAATCCCAAAGTCTGGGTCCGGTGTCGGCTGTATAAGCTAGTACCCTGACGTCAGTACGCTCTGGTACATAGCCCTCAGCCGACGCCATCTTCTCTAGCCTTTCTTGCCCCAGATGTCAGAAGTCCCCAACAAATCAAAAATGAATCCAACAAGGAAACACAAATACACCACAAAAAAGGAAAAGAGGGGCTAGGAGGGAGGGAAACCCCGACTGCAACAGTGAAGACACTCGAACATCTACATTTATGGTAGGTGTACACAACTGTACTATGTTCTTCGTGTTTCACTGTTGCAGTCATAACTGTAGGGTGGAATCCCAAAGCAGTGTAAAAGGGGAGGAGGCTTTAGATAGAAGAAGGGGAGGCAAGAATACCCTGCAAGACAGCAGAGGCAAAGCCTGCCCTGGACTTAGAAAACAAGGGGAGATTGTAGTGCTTGGAAAAAGTATGCACAGAACTCCAAGTGGCAGCTTCCAAAATATCCTTGGTAGGGACTCCTCTGAGGAAAGCTGTAGAAGTGGCAGCTGCTCTGGTAGAGTGACTTCTAATGGTACCTGGAAACTGTTTCCCATGATGAGTGTAACAAAATCTGATTCCATAAGCAATCCATTTGGAAATAGTTTGTTTAGAAATAGGTTTTCCAAGAGAACTGGAGGCAAAGGAAACAAACAATTGGTTAGACTTTCTGAAATCTTTAGTCTTGTTCAGGTAAAATCGTAACTGTCTGTGCACATCTAATGAATGCAAAATCCTTTCCCCTTTATTTTGAGGATTTGGAAAGCAAGTAGGAAGGCGAATTGTCTGATTTAAAGCCACTTTCGAAATCACCTTAGGCATGAAAGTAGGATTGGTCCTCAAGGAAACTCTGTCCTGATGGAAAATAAGGTATGGTTCCACAGCCATGAGAGCTTGCAACTCTGAGACCCTTCTGGCAGAGGTCAATGCTAACAAAAGAACAGTCTTCCAGGATAGAAACTTAATATCTGAAGATGCAGCAGGCTCAAAAGGAGGCAAAGTAAGTTTTTCTAAAACATAATTAAGATCCGAGGCAGGGACAGGAGGGGTCCTTGGAGGCCGCAAATTTTTAGCTCCTCTCAAGAACTGCTTCACCAGAGGATGAGAAAAAACAGGAGGATCAGAACTGAAATGCGCAGAGATAGCAGAAGCATGAATCTTAATGGAAGAAAAGGAAAGTCCTTTAGATAAAAGATCCGAAAGGTAAAGCAAAATAGAAGAGAGATCAGGAACCTGAGGATCAGAGCCTCGGTCCTGCATCCAAATAGAAAACCTCTTCCATTTAGAGGCATAGGATTTCCTAGTGCTAGGCCGTCTAGCTTCCAAAAGAACATCCAAAACTTGTTTGGGAAGACTAGAGGGAATCAAATTCCTTTGAAGAGCCAAACTGCCAGGCAAAGGGTCTTGAGATTGGAATGTAGTAACTGTCCCTGATGCTGGGACAGAAGCGAAGGGTTCAGTGGGAGAATCCAAGGAGGCCCCGAGAACAGGAGCTTTAAAGTTGGATACCAAAACTGTCGAGGCCAATTTGGAGCAATCAAGATGAAGAACTTGGGCTTGTCCTGTTTTATTTTCAGCAATACCCGAGGAAGTAGAGGAAGAGGAGGGAAGGCATATGCTGAAAGGCTTCTCCAGCTGAAGGACAGGGCATCCACTCTCCAAGCTGTTTCGTGGAAGGACCTGGTGCAAAAGCGAGGCAGCTGATGATTGAGATGGGATGCAAACAGATCTATCTGAGGACATCCCCAAACTGCAGTAATCCTGTTGAACAAGTTGGTGTCTAGCATCCATTCGTGAGGATCTGAAATGTTTCTGCTCAGGCTGTCTGCTAGGAGATTCTGTTTCCCTGGAATGAATTGAGCCTGGAGATGTAGATTCAAATTTAGAGCTGTGTCCCATAAACCCATAGCTAGTCTGCAAAGGGGGTATGAATGAGAACCCCCCTGCTTGTTGATGTACCACATGACTGTGGTGTTGTCTGTCTTGAATTAGCAGAGGGCCTGATTGTAAAAGGTTCTTGAAGGCTAGAAGGGCGTTTTGAACTGCCAACATTTCCTTCAGATTGATGTGCCAGTGAAGATGGTCCTTTGTCCAGGTTCCCTGCTGGCAATTGTCTAGAAAGTGTGCTCCCCAAGCATAATCCGAGGCGTCCGTGGTCAGGATTTGTGTAGGTTGAGGAAGACGAAAAGGTTTTCCTTCGTTTGAAGTGCATGCCCTGGACCACCAGAGGAACTCCTTCTGGAGGCAGGGGATCAGAGGGATCAGAATATCCAGATCGTGGTAATGCTGTGACCATACACTTTTCAGATACCATTGAAGCTTTCTCATGTGAAGCCTTGCGTTTGGAATCAACAGAATGCAGGAAGCCATGTAGCCCAGAGCCTGCAGGAATTTCCTTGCAGTGAGCTGAGATAGAGTTGCCAAGGTGTTGAAAGTAGAAGCCAGCTGAATTTGTTTTTCTAGAGTGAGGAAGGCCCTTTGTAAGATTGTATTTAAGAGGGCTCCCAAGAATACCATTTGTTGAGAAGGGATCAAATGTGACTTTTTTATGTTCACTGAGAATCCCAGTAGGAGGAGAAGACGTTGAACAAAGTCCAGATGTTGAAGCAGAAGATCTTTGCTGTCTGCCTGAATAAGACAGTCGTCCAAATAGGGGTAAATCTGGATCCCCTGAAGTCTGCAGTAAGCCACTACTGGTGCCAGGCACTTGGTGAAGACTCTGGGCGCAGTAGATAAACCAAAGGGCAGAACAGAGAATTGAAAGTGCCTCGAACCTGCCTTGAACCGGAGGAATTTCCTGCGTTCTTGTCTGATGGGTATATGTAAATAGGCTTCCTTTAAGTCCAATGTCACCATCCAGGCGTCCTGAGAGAGCATTGGAATTAGCTGTTGCAGAGTAAGCATCTTGAACTTTGGAATTTCCAAAAAGGTGTTTAACACAGAAAGGTCCAGAATAGGTCTCCAAGAGTTTTGTTTTCTGGGGACCAGAAACAGTCTTGAATAAAACCCTTTTCCCATTTCCGAGAGTGGAACAGGCTCTATGGCTCTCATGGCCAGAAGAGCATCCACTTGAGTTAAGGCCTCTGACCATTGATGTTTTGGCAGATCTGGCCAACCGTGAGTCCTTGGCAAAGTGTGAAAGTGGAATTTGTAACCTTTTAAAATCACGTCCAATACCCATTTGTCCTGGGTAATATGAGTCCAATTTCTGTAAAAAAGAGACAGTTTTCCTCCGAGAGGGGCGTCCAGGTAAAAGGGTCCTGAAGCCCAACCGAGAGAGTCATTGAGTTTGCTTTCTTTGAGATTGGGATCTGTCTTCTCCCCTTCTAGGTGAAGAAGCAGTCCATTGTCTAGATCTGTAAGAGGCCTGGCCTTGACCACGACCTCTGGAACGCCTATATCTTCCCCTTTGAGGCCTGTCAGACGTGGGAAAGGACCAATTTTTAGAGGGCCAATTCCTGGAAAATCTAGGAGGCTGAACTTGCAAGAAATCTTTTACAGTCTGCATAGATTTTGCCTTTTCTTCCATCTTTTTAATAACTTCCTCAGCCTTAGATCCAAAAAGAACATCTTGTTGAACAGGGGCATCTAATAACAGCCTTAACCTGTTCAGGCAAACTTTGTTCACGAAGCCAGGCATGTCTCCTAATAACAGTACCAGAGGCAGCAGCCCTGCAAGAAGCATCCAAAGCATCAAAACCACAATGTAAGCTATGCTTGTTAACCTGTTCAGTAGCATGCAAAACATCCTGAAGTTCCTTATCCTCTGCACAAGCAGGAAGGGAAGCAAGCTTTTGCTTTAAAACAGACAAAAGAAATTGCTGATATTTAAACATATGAAACTGGCAATTTAAAGCCCTAACAGACAAGGTAGCAGAAGTATATACCTTTTTTCCCCACCTGTCTAAAGCACGAGAATCCTTCTCAGAGGGAATAGGATTTTTAGAAGTAGCAACCTTAGCAGCCTTAGAGCCCTGAGAAATAGTTTCAGGATCCGCAGAAGGGTTTTTAAATAAGAATAAATGAGAGTCAGGAACCCTATAAAATCTATCAGGCTTAGAAGGAGCAGGAGGCATGGAATCAGGATTCAAATTAGCCTCAGAAAAGCATCATCTACAATGTCCAAAACAGGAGGGATAGCTAAAGGCCTATGCTGAGGAAGAAGAAGAAATTCTCTAAGCCTCTTCTTGGAAGCAGAATATTCCTGTCCTTCCCAATGAAAATGTTCCCTCATCTCATGCAAGGTTTCCCCAAAAGAAAAATCCTCAGGCGGAGGCCGAGGGTAAAGAGTCCTCAGCATCCGAATCCTCATAAGGGGAAAAGGAATAGTCCTGATCTGAGGAAGAAACAGAAGATACAGAAGCCTGGTCAGAGGAATCCAGAGTAACATCCTGTCGAGGCCTTTTCTCAGGAGGGGGGTGAGAACCCCTAATCATTGTAAGCAAATCTTCAGCCATCCTCAACAATTGCTTTTGTGTCTTGGGAGTAGATTCAGAAGCAGCTTGAGCTGGAACTTTAGACTTAACAGGAGTCTTTGTCTTTGCCTTTGAAATAGTGATGTGAGTAGGCCTGAAAACCCCCTCAGAAGCCGGTACCTGCACAGCGGTTCCGGACCCATCTGAAGGAGCGACGTCCGAAGGTCCTGCAGCAGTTAAAATAGTGGGCTATGATGGCTCCCCATGGGAGTCCGTATCGGCCATCGGTTCAGAAGTGGCGGACGACAGGGGCTGCAAAAGCGCCTCACTGACGACAGCCGAACCGGACGCTGGCTCCAGCTGCAACGAGTCCTGTTTGGACCTCGGAGGCCTGTCTTTGTCTTTGCGCTTCTTTTGGACTCCGGTAGTGTCCGACGACATTCTATGATTGAAGCGTCTGCCAAAATAATTTAAAGCCCAATCGTACCTGCGCTTGATAGTACGAGAGTTGAACCTGGCACAGAACCGACAACAAGAAACGTCGTGGTCAGGGCCTAAGCAAGGTAGACAGTAAGAGTGGAAATCTTTATGAGGTATTTGTTTCCCACACGCTATACAATTATTAACTTTTTCTGACATCGGAGGAACAAGAAAAAGATTCCCCAACGGGGTACTTAGCTTTGAGAAGAGAAGTAAGAACTTCGGACCGACAACAACCAAACACGTTGTTCGAAAATCGCCAACCAACGACTTGCGAGCTGCTTTCCACCGCACGGCAAGAAAGACTGGAGAAGATGGCGTCGGCTGAGGGCTATGTACCAGAGCGTACTGACGTCAGGGTACTAGCTTATACAGCCGACGCCGGACCCAGACTTTGGGATTCTGGCCGACCTCGGGCTGCCTGCCGGCAGGAGCACCCTACAGTTATGACTGCAACAGTGAAACACGAAGAACATCAAAGGATGCCCTGTTCCGGGAGGCCACATCTACTTTGTAATGAGTGATAAAGGTATGCGTGTTGACCCATGTAGCTGCAGCGCAGATTGAATCCAAAGGGAGTCTAGCTTGAAAGGCAGTGACGTGGACACAGCTCTAGTTGAATGTATGTCCCTTAATTTTTCCTGTCAGCTGCTTATTCTGAGAGCTATAGACATAATTGATGGTATCTGTAAAGCCATTTCGACATGGTGACCCTTTGAAACTAAAGTACCTTTCCTACTTTCTGAAAAGAATACAGAGTTGGTCCAATATTCTAAATTCTATGGTCCTAAGTAAAAATGTAGCTATCTATGTACATCCAACTGATGAAGCTTGTATTCTGCCTTGTTGCCATGATTAGGGAAAAATACAGGCAACTAGATAGACCGATTTAGATTGGCCTCAGAGCAAACTTTCGGTAGAAAGGATGGATTTGTTCTGAGGGAAACTGTCTTTGTGAAAAATTAGATAGGGGGGATGAATAGACAGAGCTTGGAGTTCTGAAACTCTCCTAGCAGAGGTAATGGCTTTCAAGAAAATTGTCTTCCAAGTTAAAAACTTCAAAGAACAAGAGGAGGCTAGTTCGAATGGAGGAAGAGTCAAGGACGATAACACCAAACTGAGGTCCCACAGGGGTGGTGGTTCCCTTAAAGGGGGTCTTAAAAGGAATGTACCCCTGATAAAAGCTTTGCATAGTTTATGGGACATTAAATTAGAACCCATATCTCCTACGTGGTAGCTAGATATGGCAGCCAATTGTACTTGTATCGTAGCTGCCTCTGCACCTTGATTAGAAGTTTCTGTTAAAAATTCAGGATAGCAGATACAGGAGCTATAATGGGATCTATGTGTTTTTTTGTCAGCCCAACAAGAAAATCTTTTCCATTTGCTTGCTTAGAGTTTTCTGGTTGTATTCTTGCGCGACGAAACCAGAATGTGTTGCACTGCTGGGGATAGCTATGGAAGCCTGGCTAAGATGGGAAGTGGAGTAACCAAGCTTTCAGCTTGAGGCTTTGAAGCGAGGGGTGGAGCGTTCCCGACTGACGAATCAGAAGATCCAGTACTGGGTCCAGGATCCAAGGCTTCTCTTGAAGATGGGGTCAAAGAAACAGGAACCATATCTGACAAGGCCAGTAAGGAGCAATGAGAATTAGCTTGCGACTCAACGATCAGGCTTCCTGGAGAATCTTGGGGATTAATGGAAACGGGGGGTGGAAGGTTCATAGGTTGGTACTAGGCTATCAGCCCTAGGGCCTATACAAGCCTAGCCATAACAATTCCCAGGCTATTTCTTCCCACATTATTTACTTTCCTGGACCCCTGTCTAGCAGGGCGACTGACGTGATCCCTGGGGTGAATTTCCTTTCTCCCATTCAATTGTCAAGGTTCCTCTTGAAGAGGTCCAATGAGGCACTCTGGCTTGACATGTATGGGCAATCTAATTCCAGAGTCTGGGGGAGTCTCTGGGTCAGGAACCTATCCCTCCAGCATGTTTTGTTTATTGTGATGACAAGATTTAGACCCCTGGAGCGTGTAGCTCTGAGGGATTGGGATTTCTTTAAGTGTAGCATGTCCAACAGCTCTGGGTATGACATGGCCTTGTATGTTAAGCAGAGATCGCCTCGGAGTAGACGATATGCGACAGAATATAGCTGGAGTTTTTTAAGGCGGTCAGCGTAGGGCATCTGCTTTAGGCCTGTGATTCTTTTAGTGAGGTATTTCTGAGGCCTTTCCAGTTGTTGCAGATGTCTTGAGAGGTACATACCAAATGGGGCATTGTATTCTATAATGGGTCTAATGAGGGATGAGTACAGTGGGACAATGACCTCCTTTTTTCTGGATGAAAAGCCCTTCGTGATGAGGTGTGCCACATAGAAGGATTTCCTGACTGTTGTGGCGATGTGGTTATCAAAGGTGAGACCACTGTCCACCTGTGTCCCTAAGTCTCTTATCACACTTTCTGTGTTCAGTGTACTGCCACCTATATGGTAATTCATGGATACATGTTTTTTCCCAAAGGGGATAACAATACATTTCTTGGCATTGAGCTTGAGCCCATGGCTCTGGCACCAAGCATCTGTTTCTGTAAGGCCCTTTTGTAGAGTATCCACATCATTTGGGTATTCAATAATGGCTCCCAGTTTGCAGTCATCTGCAAACTTTGTTAGCCAGAGTCCCTTAGTGTTGACCTGTACTTCAGAGAAGTAGATGCCAAACAAGAGCGGCCCCAGGACTGAACCCTGAGGTACTCCACTTGTCACTTGTCTGGTGCTGGATTTGGAGTCGGCTGCTTTTACAGTGTGGGTTCTATCAGTAAGCCATTTAGCAACCCATTGGGTGACATAGGGATTAATGCCCAACTTAGTAAGTTTATCTATGATTCCAGAGTGGGGGATGGTGTCAAAGGCCTTGGCAAGGTCTAGATAGGCTGCGTGGACCACCTTACCCTTGTCCATGGCTCTGGAGACGGATTCAAAGAAGTCAATCAGGTTCAGGAGACAAGATCGGCCCTTCACAAACCCAAACTGGGTGGGGTCCAGTGTTTGAAGGTTGCCAAAGTCTTTGTTTATAAGTTCCATGATAACACGCTCCATGGCCTTGCAGATAAGGCTTGTCAGACTGATGGGACGGTAGTTTCCGGGATCCAAGGTGGATCCCCCCTTGTGGATTGGGATAACTGTAGCTCTGCGCCACTCAGTGGGCACGAAACCTGAGGTGAGGCTATGATTAAACATGACACTTAGGTGAGGTGCCAGTTCATATTGTAGTTCATGTAGTACACAGCCCGGGATGTCATCTGGTCCCATGGATGCTGTATTCTTGGCTTTAGAGAGTGCCTTTTGTACCTGTGTGGCCGTTATTACTGGAATTTGGCAATCTTCCGGTATTGAGATGGGCCATTTAGGGGGTGAGAGGGGGGTGAAGTTGGCACTGAATCGATCTGCCAGGATATTGGCAATATCCTTCGGATCAGTATATTTAATGCCATTCTGTTTTAGCCCAGAGCAGATCTGAGCATTGCCATTTAGATTCTTGACATAGTTATAGAATGCTTTGTGGGGCTTTGTAGGCTTACAGAAGTCCCGGGGGCCAATCATCAGTGCATCCCTTGGTGACTCCACCGGAGGGGAAATTAGGGCAAAGAAGTTGCTGCATTTGGAATTGATGGGCGTTGCAAAAAGGTTGCAGCAAGGCTGTCCCAACTTGCGAAAAATTTGGTTCGTAACTTCCTGATTCAGGGACCACTCATGAGGCATAATAGTTCTGTTCACCTTGTCTGCTATTACGCTGGATTTCCCCGGAATATGAGTTGCATTTAGAAAGCATTAAGAAATCACCCATTGCCATACTCAGACTCCCGACAGAGGGGATATGATCTGGTTCCCCCTTGTTTAGTCATGTACATCACTGACGTATTGTCTGTTTGTATTGCAATAGTCCCTTACAGGAAGGGTTCTGGAATGCTTGCAATGCCAGAAGCACTGCCCTCAGCTCTAGGACAATGATGTGCAAGTGGTACTTTGTTCCAGTCAGATCCCTTGGACAGTGTGTCCCAGATAATGCCCCCCCACCCCCCCCCAATCTGGGAAGCATCGGTGGTCACTAACTACAGGTTGGGGGAAAACAAATGGTTTGCCTATCGTTACCAGAGTGGACTGAAGCCACCATTGTAAGCCCTTCTTGCAGGTGTTCGTAATGAGAATCTTGTGCGACATGGACAACTCCTGCATGGACCACTGAACAAAGAGTAGCCATTCTAATATTCTCATGTGAAGACGTGCCAGTGGAAAAAAGTTATGTACTCACCATAACGTTCCATGTTTGTAGTCCATCTAACCCTTCATTCTTACATATGGAATCGGAGCCGATCCTCGGCTCCGACTTGGTCTATTTACAAGCTGGAAGACTTCTGGCTGGCTCGTGACTAGGTAGGTATACTATGGTGCACCAGTACAATTCCCAGATCTTGCTTACTAGTGACTAGAAGCAATAACAGAGAAAGAAAGCAATACTAAAAGGTCTCCATAAATAATGAAATTAACATTTTTCTGTCTCCAGGTACTTCCAGAATGGGGGCAGGATGGCAGGTTCGTAAGAATGAAGGGTGAGATGGACTACAAACATGGAATGTTATGGTGAGTACATAACTTCTTTATGTTCTGTAGTCCTATCTCACCTTCATTCTTACATATAGGACAGCGTCCCTAGTGCCTTATTCTTGGGTAGATCAAGGAAAAATACCCCTGAGTACCATGGAACCAAAAGATGCTCTACCTCTAGAGGTTAAATCCAATTTGTAACGAGTAATAAAAGTGTGAGGGGTAGCCAACATAACTGTTGCACAAATATTATAAAGTGGGACTCTGGCTTGAAAGGCTGCAGAGGTAGACTGAGATCTGGTAGAATGAGCCTTGATTTTAAAGGGTAAAAGTCTACCCTCAGAATTGTAAACATAAGCTATATAGCTATAAATCCAATTAGAGAGTGTTACTTTGGAAACTGGTAAGCCCAACCTGGACTCGGAAAAGGAAATAAATAACTGATCCGATTTTCTAAAGTCTTTAGTCCAGTGCAAATAAAAACGTAATTGTCTATGGACAACCAGTTGGTGAAACCAGTACTCAGCTGCACTGGAGTGATTTGGAAAGAAAACCAGAAGTTCTATGGATTGATTCAAAGTGGCGTGAGAGCAGACATTGGGGACAAAGGAGGGATTAGTAGGAAGGGACACCCTGTCTTTGTGAAAAATCAGATAAGGCGGTTTAAACAGACAATGCTTGCAACTCTGACACCCATCTGGCTGAAGTGATAGCCACCAAAAACGGTGTCTTCCAAAACAAAAATTTCAGAGGATGAATGAGAAGGCTCAAAGGGCGGAGATGTTAATTTAGATAACACAAAATTTAAATCCCATGAGGCCACAGGTTCTTGAACAGGTGGTCTTACAGTGGCACCTTTAAGGAAAGTTTTTCAAAGCTTATGAGCCATCAAGTTAGAATCTGGAAAACCTAGATGAAAATTTGAAATCGCTGCCAATTGAACTCTGATAGTGGCAGCCGCAGATCTTTGGTGAAAAAGCTCAGAAAGGAATTCCAAAACCACTGGGATGGAGGCAGTGTAGAGGTCAACATCCATTTTCTCCGCCCAAAGAGAAAATCTTCTCCATTTACTGGAATATAGTCTCCTAGTGGAAGGTTTATGAAAAGACACAAGGATATGAGTCACGGAAGGCGAGAAGTTGTGAAGCCTGACTAGGGATGGAACTGGAGCAGCCACGCTGTCAAAATGATGGTGTGTAAGGAAGGGTGAAGCGAACCTAACATGCGACTCAACAGGTCTGGAACTGGGTCCAGAATCTAAGGATCGTCCAGGAGAAGAGGAAGGGGAATCAAACCTGATGAGGCAAGTAAGGAGCAATGAGGATCAGTTTGCTTCCCAGCCGTTTCGCTTTCTGAACAACCTTGGGAAAGAGAGGAAAGGCATTCAGGAGACATAGGGATCAATCGTGAACAAGTGTGTCTCTCGGTGACTCCCCCGGAGGGGTGAGGGAAAAGTAGCTGCTGCATTTGGCATTGACTGGGCTGGCAAAGAGATCGCAGCAAGGCAGTCCCCATCGGCGGAAAACCTGTTCCGCTGTTTCCTGTTTCAGAAACCACTCATGAGGCATCAGGACTGCCCGGCTGAGCTTGTCGGCTATCACTTTGGTCGTCCCTGGAATGTGCGTTGCCACCAGAAAACGCTGGGAAGATATCGACCATTTCCAAACTTGCATGGCCTCTCGACAGAGTGGGTAAGATCTGGTTCCACCCTGTTTGTTGATATACAATACTACCGACATTTTGTCTGACTGTATTGCAAAAGTCCCCAGAGGAAGAAAGTCGTGAAGTGCTTGCAAAGCCAGGAGCACCGCGCTCATCTCTAGAACGCTGATATGCAGGTGAGCCTCGTGATCTTGCCATGTGCCTTGGACAGTCCTGCCTAGATAATGCCCCCTCACCCTATCTGTGAGGCATCCGTGGTCACAGTGGCAACGGGTTGGCATGGAACAAATGAAGCGCCCCTGATCAGTTGACTGGGTAATGTCCACCAAAGGAGGTCCTTCTTGCAAGATTCTGTCAGCAGAATGTGATGGGATAATGGAAGATGCTGAAAAGACCATTGGGATGACAGAAGCCACTGAAGAATTCTCATGTGTAACTTGGCTAGTGGCACTAATAGTATGGTGGAAGCCATGGTCCCTAGGAACTGCAGAATAATCTTGGCTTTGACCCTTTGTAAGGGGAGAAGACGCTGAATTTGAAGAACAAGGTTCTGTGCCCTTTCTGTGGGAAGACGAACCACCATGTTTACTGTGTCTATCTCTGCGCCTATAAAAATCACAGACAGAGGGCAATAAGGCAGATTTTTCCCAGTTTATAGAGATTCCCAGCTGGGCACAAAGCTGAATAGTAGCGTCCCTGCTCTGAAGGAGTAGATGACTGGTGGAGGCAGTCAGGAGCCAGTCGTCCAAATACGGAAACACCTGGAATCCTCGACGTCTCAAGTGAGCTGTCACTACTGCCATACATTTGGTGAACACCCTGGGGGCTATGATGACACCAAAGAGCAGAGCACGGAACTGGTAGTGACTGGCTCCCAGCCAGAAGGGTAGATGACTCCTTGACACCCTGTCCATTTCTATGTGGTAGTAGGCATCTTGGAGATCTATTGAGCACATCCAATTGTCTTTTCCCTAACAACGGGAGTATAGACTAAAGTGTTACAATCCAGAACTTGTCCTCCTTTACTGATTCGTTCAATCTGCTGAGGTCCAGAATGGGCCTCCAGTCCCCTGTACATTTTGGCACTAAAAAGAAACAGAAGCAATTTCCGGATCCTATTTGGTCTGCTGGGACGGCTTGGATGACGCTTTTAGACAGCAACTTGTTGACCGCCACAGTTCCCTGTGACTGGGTGGAAAATCTGGTATCTTCTTGGGAACAAAAGGTGGAAGAGAAAAGGGTATGACATAACCTCTGGTAATAATTCTTTGTACCCACTTGTCTTGAGTGATACTTAACCAGGCTTCTGGATACAAACAAATGCAACTCCCGACCGGCCCCAGAGAAGCACAGTCGGGCCCCACATCAGAAGCGCTGGTAAGGCCGGCCCCGAAAGGAATCAAAACCTCTCTGGTTTTGCGGACCGCCCCTGCCTCTAGGGCATCTACCATTTCCTCCTCCTCTGCCTCTAAAGTAGGAGTCACCCTGTGCCTCCTGGAAAAACCTCTGGGACTTCTTGAACCACATCTTACCGCCCCTCTGACCCTTAGGGTATGGTCTAGAGGGAACAGTAAAACATACTCCCACGGGAGAGTGTTTTTCCTACTTGCTCGTATCGGGTGAGTGTGTCCTTTACCTTGGATCCAAACCATGAGTAACCGAAGGGGGCGTTGGTAAAGGTAGACTTAAACGGTTCCGCAAAGATACTCAAACGCATCCAGGAATGACGCCTTAGGGTAATTCCTGAACCCGTTGCTCTACTCACTCCATCAGCCACATACAAAATAAGCCGCATGGAAGAGTTGATGATAGAGTTCAAGGTGGACAACTGGGCAGAAACCTTGTCAGGAACCCCCTCAGTACTGGGCAGAAACCTTGTCAGGAACCCCCTCAGTACATGTACCTTGTAAAGAGTCTTAACACTTAGGAAATTTCTCCGAGGCCTCAAAGTGAGTAAAGTAATTCAGCGAACTAAGGGTAAATGCCACTGAAGAAAAGATACGCTTCACGTATCTGTCCATTGTTTGAGACTCCTTTTATTCAGCGGATGAACAGAAGTAGTCGTCTCAGCTAGCTCCTTCTTAGTGGCTGCCGCCACCACCATGGCATCTACAGACACACTTTTATATAAAAAGTATTTTCCTGGAGGGGGAGAAAGGAACTTGTTCAGTCTCCTGGGGTCTGGCTCCATGGCATCAGGAGTACACCACACCTTTTGACTAACTAAATCCATCAGTTCGAAGGGTGGAGACACCCAAGAGGCAGAAGGTTGAGACCTAAAAGCCTTCAGGTATGCCAACTCATCAGAAGGGGTGACAGTGGGCCAGTCGCACCCCTGTTTAAGGATCTCCAGGATGTCTACGAAGGAAACATCATCAAAGGATGACTTGGGGGACCCTTTCGACTCCTCGAGGTCAGTGTCAGATGTCAAAGACTCACCCTGGGAGTCGACATGCTTCCTCTTACAAGTCTTTTCTGTGGGGGCTCCTCAAAAGGACATTCCAAGGAGGTCTCGGAAGAGTGGGGAACACCAGCCAGTGGCTCCTGAGGCTGAGGGTCTCTGCTGCCGCTGGAGGGAGTAGGAGCGGAGACAGAAGTAGGTGCTTTAGGAGGAAGAGTGCTGGTACCTCTGGTAGGAGCTGACTATCAGGACAGCACACTCCTCCATTATCTCGAATGCAGACCTCTCCAGCTCAGAGACGACAAAGGCTCCGAGACAGAGGTAGGGTCTGAACTCACCCTAGCCAACGCGCCGAGAGGAATACTCGGAACCAAAGAAATTTGGTTCCAAGCAACCCTGTCTGGGCCAACCAGAAAACTTCAGCTGCTAGGACACTACGTACGGCACCGAAAGTGTCGGAGCAGAACTCGGCTCCAAAATAGCCACAAGGGGAGATGGAGCCAAAGGTTCCACCAGTGGTACCAAGCACTCCGGCTCCAAAAATCCAACATGGCTCGGAAGAGGAATGATCACACAGGGTTCAACGGGCTCGAGTGGTTCGGGAACACACTGGGCCAGAGCAAACAGTCTCAGCACTACCCTATCCACATCTTCTTCTGATAAACTCCTGGATGACATACTAGGAGATCAGGATCTCTGAGGTATAGGAGACTTCAATAACAAGGAGGCTAGTAGAGGGTCCAAAGACCGGCTACAAGAAAAGTACAGTTGTGTACACTTACCATAAATGTAGATGTTTGAGTGTCTTCACTGTTGCAGTCATGACTGTAGGGTTCTCCCCTGCCAGCAGGCAGTCCTTGGTTGGCCAGAATCCCAAAGTCTGGGTCCGGCGTCAGCTGTTCAGCCATGCTCCCTGACGTCAGAGCGCCAGGAGTACAAAGCTGACAGCCGACGCCATGTTCTCCAGTTTTTCTTGCCCCAGATGTCAGGTGCTCCAAAATGAGTAAGATCCCATACCCTTTGCAAATACACCTCAGAAGAAGGGTGAAGAAGGGAACAACACAAAAGGAAGAATGAGAGGGGACAGGAGGGAGGGAAACCCAGACTGCAACAGTGAAGACACTCAAACATCGACATTTATGGTAAGTGTACACAACTGTACTATGTTCATCATGTTTCACTGTTGCAGTCATGACTGTAAGGTTGAATCCCAAAGCAGAATAAAAGTGAGGTGGTCATAAAAAAGAGGGGGCGGCTAAAAGGCCCTGCAAGACAGCAGAAGCAAAGCCTGCCCTAGACTTAGAGTAGAGAGGTAGATTGTAGTGCTTGGAAAAAGTATGCACTGAACTCCAAGTTGCAGCTTCCAAAATGTCCTTGGTAGGAACTCCCCTGAGGAAGGCAGCTGAAGTGGCAGCAGCTCTGGTAGAGTCAGTCCTTATACTCCCTGGGATTTGCTTTCCATGGTGTGAATAACAAAATCTGATTCCATGAGCAATCCATTTAGAAATGGTCTGTTTTGAAATGGCTTTACCTTGGGAACTTGAAGCATAAGAAACAAACAATTGCTCTGATTTCCTGATGTCCTTGGTTCTGTCCAGGTAAAAACGTAGTTGTCTGTGTACATCCAAGGAATGCAAGATCCTTTCCCCCTTATTTTGAGGACTGGGGGAAAAAGTTGGCAAGTGAATAGTTTGATTTAAAGCCACTTTGGAAACCACCTTAGGCATGAAAGTAGGATTAGTCCTTAAAGACACCCTGTCTTGATGAAAAATAAGATAAGGTTCCACCGCCATGAGAGCTTGCAACTCCGAACCTCTCCTGGCAGAGGTCAGAGCTAACAGAATGGCTGTCTTCCAAGATAAAAACTTGATGTCAGAAGGGGCAGCAGGCTCAAAAGGAGGTAAGGTGAGTTTTTCCAAAACATAGTTGAGATCCCAAGCAGGAATAGGAGGAGATCTAGGGGGCCTTAGGTTTTTAGCACCTCTGAGAAACTGTCTCATGAGCTGATGAGAAAAGATAGGAGGGTCTGTATTATAATGAGCAGAAATAGCAGAAGCATGGATCTTTATGGAAGAGAGAGACACACCCTTATGTAAGAGGTCTGTCAGGTAAAGTAAAATCAGAGGAATGTTAGGAATAAGAGGATCTGAATCCTGCGCCTGCATCCAGGAGCAAAATCTTTTCCATTTTCCTGCATAAGATTTTCTAGTGCTAGGACATCTGGCTTCTAAAATGACATCCATAACCTGCTTGGGTAGGAGAGAATGAATCAAAGACACTGTATTAACCAGGCGGCCAGACAGAGAGTTTTGACATGGGAGTGCAGAACCTGACCCTGGTGCTGGGACAGAAGATTCGGAGTCTGTGGTAATACCCAAGGGGGCTCCAGACAAAGGCTTTTCAGAGTTGGGTACCAAAATTGACGAGGCCAATTTGGAGCCAGCAAAATTATCATCTTGGGCTTGTCCTGTTTGATCTTTAATAAACACCCGTGGAAGAAGAGGTAGAGGCGGGAAGGCATACCCAGAGAGGTTTCTCCAAATGAATGATAGAGCATCCACTTTCCAAGCTAGTTCGCGGAAAGTCCTGGTGCAAAAGATCTGTAGTTGATGACTGAGGTGGGATGCAAAGAGATCTATGTGAGGACATCCCCAGACTGCTGTAATCATCCTGAATATTTCGGTGTCCAGCATCCATTCGTGTGGATCCGACAGGTTTCTGCTCAGACCATCTGCTAGGAAATTTTGCTTCCCTGGTAGAAACTGAGCTTGAAGGTCCAGTTTGCAAGCTAGAGCTGTGTTCCATAGATTCATGGCTAGTCTGCAAAGGGGGTAGGACTGAGATCCCCCTTGCTTGTTTATGTACCACATAACTGTGGTGTTGTCTGTCCGTATCAGTAGCTGCCCTGGTTGTAGAAGATTCCTGAAAGCCAATAGTACATTCTGTATGGCTAACATTTCCTTTAAATTGATATGCAGGAGCTTCTGATCCTTTGTCCAAAGGCCCTGCAGACAGTTGCCCTGAAAATGGGCTCCCCATGCATAATCTGAAGTGTCCGTGGTTAGTATCCGAGTGGCTGGAGGCAGACTGAAGGGTTTTCTTAAGTTTAGAGTACATGCCTTGGACCACCAAAGGAATTCCTTTTGGAGACAAGGCAGGACGGTTATCTGTATGTCTAAACTGTGGCAATGCTGAGACCATACATTTTTTAGGTACCACTGGATTTTCCTCATGTGTAGTCTTGCATATGGTACGAGAAGGATGCAGGAGGTCATGTAACCCAAAGCCTACAGGAATTTCCTTGCAGAAAGCAGAGTTAAAGTTGCCAAGGTTTTGAAAGTTGAAGCCAGCTGTAATTGTTTTTCGGATGTCAGAAATGCCATCTGGGTTGTGGTGTTTAGAAGAGCACCCAGAAAAGTTATCTGTTGAGAGGGTGTCAAATTTGACTTTTTTATGTTTACAGAGAATCCCAGGAACTTGAGAAGGTTCTGAACAAATTCTAGATGCTGGAGTAAGACATCCTTGCTGTCTGCCTGAATTAAACAATAGTCCAGATAAGGGTAAATTTGAATTCCCTTGAGTCTGCAATAAGCTACTACTGGAGCCAGGCATTTGGTGAAGACCCTGGGCGCAGTAGACAATCCAAAGGGCAGCGCAGAGAATTTATAGTGCCTCGATCCGGCCCTGAACCTGAGGTATTTTCTGCATTCCTGCCTGATGGGAATGTGTAAATATGCCTCCTTTAAATCCAAAGTTACCATCCATGCATTTTAGGTCAGCATTGGAAGTAGCTGCTGTAGAGTAAGCATCTTGAATTTTGGTATCTTGAGAAAAGTGTTCAAGACTGATAGATCCAGAATGGGTCTCAATGAATTTTGCTTTCTGGGGACTAGAAAGAGCCTTGAGTAAAAACCTTGTCCCATCTCTGAAAGTGGAACCAGTTCTATGGCTTTCATAGCCAAGAGAGCCTCCACCTGGTTTAAGGCCTCTAACCATTGATGTTTTGGAAGATCCGGCCATCCACTTGGTCTTGGTAGGGTATGAAAATGGAATTTGTAACCTCTTGAAACCACATCCAGAACCCACTTGTCTTGGGTTATACGAGTCCAATTAAGTGAAAAAGGGAAAGTTTTCCTCCGAGTGGGGCTTCCAGGCATGAAGTTCCTGCAGCCCAACAGAGGGAGTCATTGAGCCTGTCTTCTATGAGCTTGCGACCTGTCCTCTCCTCCCCTAGGGGTGGAAGCAGTCCACTGTCTTGGTCTATAAGAGGCTTGCGTTTGAGGCCTTCCTCGGGAGCGTATGCATCTACCCCTCTGAGGCCTGTCTGAATAGGGAAAGGATCAGTTTTTTGTAGGCCAATTCCTACTAAATCTGGGTGGCTGTACTTGTAAGAAATCTTTAACCGTTTGCATGGATTTTGCCTTGTCCTCCATCTTCTTTATCACCTCTTCAGCCTTAGGTCCAAACAAAACATTATGCTCAACAGGAGCATCCAATAACTTAGCTTTTACTTGATCTGGCAAGTTTTGTTCTTTTAACCAAGCATGCCTTCTAATGACTGTACCAGAGGCAGCAGCCCTACAAGAAGCCTCCAAGGCATCAAATCCACAGTGTAAGCCATGCTTCCCAACTTGTTCAGTGGCATGCATTAAATCATGTAATTCCTTATCATCTGCACAGGCAGAAATGGAAGTTAGTTTATGTTTCAAAACAGAGAGGAGAAATTGCTGGTATTTCAGCATATGAAATTGGCAGTTTAAAGCCCTAATAAAGTAGCATAAGTGTACACTTTTTTGCTCCGTCTTTCTAAAGATCTGGAATCCTTCTCAGTGGGAATGGGGTTTTTAGCAGTAGCGGCCTTAACCCCCTTAGGACCCTGAGAAATGGTTTCAGGATCAGCAGCAGGATTCTTGTATAAAAACTGGTGGGAAACAGGAACCCTATAATATCTATCTGGCTTAACAGGAGCTGGAGGAAGAGAGTCAGGAGTTAAGTTAGCCTCCGAAAAAGCATCATCCACAATATCCAAAATAGGAGGAATAGCCAGGGGTCTATGTTGGGGAAGAAGAAGAAAATCCCTAAGTCTTTTCTTAGATTCAGAGTACTCCTGTCCTTCCCAGTGAAAATGTTCCCTCATTTCATGTAAAGTTTCCCCAAAAAAGAAATCCTCAGGGGGAGAAGCTGAAGGAATGGATTCCTCAGCATCAGAATTCCTCATAAGGAGGGAAAGAATATTCCTGGTCAGAAGAAGAAACTGAAGAAACAGAAGCCTGATCAGAGGAGTCATAATACACTTCTTGCCTTGGCCTTTTATCTGGAGGGGATGTGAACCCCTAATCATAGTAAGTAAGTCCTCCGCCATCTTAAGTAACGGTTTCTGAGACTTGGGTGCCGGATCAGAAGAGGACTGAGCTGTAGTCTTTGATTTGGAAGGAGTCTTTGCCTTTATTAGAAGCTGAATAGGCCTGAAAACCCCTTCGGAAGCCGGTACCTGCACAGCAGCTCTGGACCCATCCGAAGGAGCATTGTCCGAAGGTCCTGCAACAGAAATATTCAAAGGCCTAGTTGGCTCCTCGTGGGAGTCAGTTACGGCCATCGGTTCCGAAATGGCTGACGACAGGGGCTGCAAAAGCGCCTCACTGACGACGGCCGAACCTGAAGCTGGCTCTGCTTGTACAATATCGCCCGATTTGGACCTCGGAGGCCTATCTTTGTCCTTGCGTCGTTTGTGAACTCCGGTAGCCGGAACCGAATCCGACGACATTTTGTAATTAAAGCGCCTACTGAAGTAATGAAATGCAAAATCGTACCTTCGTTTAATCGTACGTTGATTGAATCTAGCACAAAACCGACAACTAGCTACGTCGTGGTCAGGGCCTAAGCAAGGAATACAGTAAGAAGGAAAATCCTTAGGAGGTATTTGCTTCCCACAAGAAATACAATTATTAACTTTTTCTGACATCGGACTGGAGCAAGAAAAAAGTTTCCCCAACGGGGTACTTAGCTTTGAGTAGGAGAAAGTCTTCGGACTGAAGTACGATTAGCAAAAATTGTCAGGAGTCAGCCGACCGGCAAATACGAACTGCTATCACCGCACGGCAAGAAAGACTGTAGAACATGGCGTCGGCTGTCAGCTTTGTACTCCTGGTGCTCTGACGTCATGGAGCATGGCTGAACAGCCAACGCCGGACCCAGACGTTGGGATTCTGGCCGACCAAGGACTGCCTGCCGGCAGGGGAGAACCCTACAGTCATGACTGCAACAGTGAAACACGATGAACATCAGTCTCAACAGTCTCAGCAGTCAGCTCCGAAATACTTGGCTCCTAGACACCAGATGGTGCCGGGGAGGGCCTCTTAGAAGATTTTGACTTTCCCTTGGCTTTAGAAGATGAGGAACTAGACAAATCTTCCTCAAAGGAAGGTTTAAGAAGACCTTTTAGGATGAGCTTGTTCTTCCTTTCCTGCAACACTCTAGGACTAAATGCATGGCAAAATAAACAGGTCTCCTATAAATGGATGGCCCCTAAACAGTATATGCAGTTACCGTGACCATCCATTATAAATATTTTTTTGAGAGCACTTAATACATTTCTTAAAGCCGGATGGTTTATGATCCTTACTCTCTTTAGACATTCTGCAGTCGAGGACACACACACACACACACACACACACACACACACACACACAGAAAAGGAAGGAGGAGGACTAGATCCTGTAATTTAAACGGGCCTAGCCCTGCAGGAAAGAAAAGACACCACGACGACTAAGTCCTCTAATTTAAACGGGCCTAGCCCGGGCAAGGAAGTGATGAGGCATTCTAACGGAAACAGACCCAGAAAGTTAGAGAAAGTTAGAAAGTATCACACATGCAACAGTAAACACAGTAATGAGCGGGAATTCGCAAAAAAATTAAGCTTATGCCAAGCACAAACTGAACGTAGTTCTGTTAACAATACTAGCAATCCAACGATGCTAACAAGAAGCTAACTATTTATTATTTATTTACATTTGTTAACCGGGAGAGTCCGACTGGACACAGGTCCATTTTCAGCGGAGGCCCGGGGAGAAAAGCTCCACATTAAGTATTATTTGCATTATACAGTTAAAAAAAACATAGCATTTAAATATAGACAGTCCAGTTAAAGACACAAGACAAGAAGAAAACAGATGTAAAACATCTGTAGAGCATAGTACAATTTTAAAATATGGTTAAAATGTAGTCGAGATTCATCAGTGAACAATTGATAGAAACTGTTTTTGAGTTACATAACAGCCATGAGCATTTGTTGCTACAAGAATTTAGTATTATGTGGTAGGTAGCTGGGAACATTAGTAGCCAAGCTTGCTAAGAGTAGGTTGTTGATGGGGGCTGAGAGAGGTAGTGGGTGGGGGGAGTGGATGGTATTGGGGGGGGGGGGGGTTGCAAGGGCATATCTGGCAAGTTTTGAAGTGTGATTTTTAGTAGGGATTTAAAGTGGGTGAAAGAAGTTAGAGATAATTGAGGATGGGAGGGAGTTCCAGAGTTTGGCTATAGTGCAGGAGAATAAAGCTTCTCCAGCCGAGTTAATGGCTCTTGTGACCTGTAGAAGGTTTTTGTGGCTGGATCTTAGTGGTCTCGTGGTTATGTAGGATTGGAGTAGATTCTGGAAGGATGGGACTTTTAGTGGTTGGTTTTATTAGTTTGTGGGCGAGTGTGAGTGGGTACCATTGAAGGAGGTGGGGGAGCTCTAGCCAGCCCAGTTCTGCTAGTGAGAGACGGTGGTGAGTACGGTAGGAAGCCCCTGTGGCGAATATGGCAATTTTGTTGTAGCAGGTTTCGAGCTTATTTAGATCACATTGTCTAAGGGTAGTAAATACTGGAGAGGCATAGAGTAGGGTAGAGATAAGATGAGAATTTGCTACTGGAATTTTAGCTGCTTTGGTAAGTAGCTGCTGATTTCTATACAATGCTCCTACTTTTTTGTGCACTTTTTTAATGGTCATGGAAATGTGAATGTCAAAGTTCAGTTTATTGTCTAGTTCTAAGTAATTTGGTGTGTTGTGTAGGATGGATGGTGGTGTTGTCTTTTGCTGTGATGTTAAAGCAAGAGCTGTCTAGGGTAAGTTTGGTGGGTTGGAAGATTAGTAATTTTGTTTTGTTTGGGTTGAGTATTAGCTGGGCATCGGATAACCAAGTTTCAATAGAAGAAAATGCTTCCTGTGTGACTTTTTGCAGTTCTGGGAGGGAGTGGGCTGTGCAGATGATGGTTGAGTCATCTGCGTATTGTACGAGTGTGCCACGTGTTGTGGCTAAGGCTAGATTACTGGTGAAAATAGAGAAGACTAGGGGTCCCAGGATGGACCCTTGGGGAACTCCTATGAAGACTGGTAGTTGGGGGGATAGGTTGTCCTGCCAAACAACTGCTTGTTGGCGGTCAGATAGGTAACTCTGAAACCAGTTGATGACTGGTTGAGAGAAGGATATGTTATTGAGAAGAGAGAGGAATTGTTTGTGTGGGACCATGTAAAAAGCTTTAGAGTGGTCTAGGAAGGTAGCTGAGGAGAGAGAACCTGCATTTTTATTTTGTAGGATAGCGTTAGAGAAAGAGTAAGGCGGTGGTGGTGCTATGGTTAGGTCGGAAACCGTGTTGTGTGCTGGAGAGGAGGTTGTTAGCAAGGAGGTGATCCGAGACTTGAGAATGAATGCATCTCTCTAGTATTTTGGACAGTGGCGAGAGAATAGCTATGGGGCGGTAATTGGTTAGATCTGTGGAGGGGCCTCCTTTGTGTAGGGGAATTGTGTGCGAGACTTTCCATAGTGTAGGAACATTACTTTCTGACAGAGATCTGTTAATCAAGAGTGATACAGGGTAGGCTAGAGCGTCAGCTGCAAGTTGAATGTATTCACCTGGGAGGTTGTCTGCTGCTAATCTGGTGGTTTTAAGTTTAGTTAGTAGTTTTATTTTGGAGGTAGGAACAGGAGAGAAAGAGAAACTAGTTAGGAGATTGTTAGTTCTAGTTGATGGTGTGGGTTTATGGGGGGGGGGGTTGTGTTGTCTAGCTAGTGATAGTACGGTTTGTGTGAAGTGATTGTTGAAAGAGGTAGCAATATTTTTGGAGGAGTGAGTTAAGTTAGGAGTCTGTGTACTTAGTTTACCTGGGTGGAGGATGGAGTTTGAGGACCAGAATTGTTTAGGGTTATGTTGGCTGGAGGTAATGGCAGACTGGTAGTATTGTATTTTGTCCTGTTTTATAAGCTTTTTGGTTCTATTGCGTAGTTCTAGGAATTTTTGCCTAGAAGAGGGGGTTTTGGTTTTTGCGCCAGTTGTCCCATGCTTTATCCCTGTTTTTCATTTCAGACCGTGTTTTTTTGTAGCCGTGGGGATTGTTGGGCTCTAGTTCGGGAGCGTCTTATGGGGGCATGGTAATTAAGAAAGCTTAGGAACGTTTTATTAAAGTAGTCAACTGCATCATCTACTTTGAGGTATTTTAGAGGTTTGCTAGTTACAGTCTTAAGGATGTGCTGAATGAGAGAGGGTTGAAGTTCGCTTTTTCTGCGTATTTGACGGCAGATGATGGGTTTTGCTTTATAAAGGTGTTTTCTTAGTAAGAAGGTTGGGGAGTGATCACTGAGGCGGTCAGAAAAGCAGCCTGCTACATATGACTGGGGGCTCTTATTGACTAGTATCCAATCAAGGGTAGTGTGTGTTTGCTGGAGTTATTTATCCTAGTAGGTGACTGGACTAGTTGGGTGAAGCCATGAAGATTTACATGATGGGTTGGATGGTTGCTAGAGCAGGACTGCCAGTCAGTGTTGAAGTCTCCTACAATTAAAGTTTCTTGGGGTAGGTGGTGGGTAGTCCAGGTGAGGAGGTTTTCCAGTGGAGGGAAGTTGCGGTCAGGTGGGAAGTAGCAACCTATTACGTTTAGGGTTTTATTTTGGTTTATTTTAAGGTTAGCATATATTATTTCTTCCTTACCTATTTGGGGAGCTGCTAACTTTAAGATCTGGATGTCTAGATGCTGCTTAAATATTATAGCTATACCACCTCCTTTCTTGTTTAGTCGGTCTACTCTTAGTATATTGTAACCAGCAGGGAGGATTTGCTCATTAGTAATGTGTGGCTTTAACCATGTTTCTGTAAGGATCACTACATCAGGGGAGTAGAAGTCTATGGTGGCATGGAATTCATGCACCTTGTTGCATACACTTCTAATATTTAGGCTTATCAGAAGGAGGTCAGTTGGCTTTCTATTGGCTGTGATTTGGGAGGTGTAGTTTGTAGTCTGATTATGAGGGGAGGGGTTGGAGATAGAGGGACCAGGATTAGGATGGATGTCACCACTGAATGCTAGGTTGGAAATGGATGAGATTATTAGTTTTATCAATTTCTGTATATGCTTGCTTATAAGGGAAGTTTTTTGATTGTGTTCTGTGGGCAATAGGTACGGTGGTAGGGTTATGTTAGGCTGAGGGGTTGTTTTTAGTTTAAGTATTGTGGTCTGTAGTCTATATAGAGAGTGTATTGGGAAATTTGTTGACCTGATGAGAAAGTAGTAGAGTAGAGGTGGGATATGAGTGGTGGTGTGTGTGGTGGTAAAGTGGTAGTGGTTGAGTTCAGGAATGGTGGAGGTTTGGTACGATGTGATGTATGCAAGGAGTGTACATGCAGTGACTATACGTATGGTGTGCTTGTACATATTAGCTGAGTAGGAGGGCTAGTAGTGAGAAGTTGTAGGAGGAAGTATAGGTGTGGTGATTTTATAGGTTGAAGGGTGGGAGGGGTTACTGTTTGTAATAAAGGTAGGACCACTGGGGTGGGTGGGAATTGGGGGAAGGGAGAGGAGCGTAGCAGGCAACAGATGAAGGAAGACTATCAGTAGGTTTTTATATGTTATAAAGAAAAGGGCTGATACTGATTAGGCTGCAATTGTTCTTGTGGGGAGGGGGAGGATCAGAATAGACCAGACAAGTGGTGGATACCAATAGTATGATGAAAAGGGCTGGCCCTAATTTCACAGATATGCAAATCTACAGAAACAATAAGAAAAGGCAGTAGTTACTCTGACTTGCTTGTTTTGCATACCTGTCTTAGTGAAATAAAATATGCCAATTTTACCAAGGAGTTATGTGGAAATTAGGAAGACAAGAATTTATAAGAGAAAAGGTTTAGTAGAAGTAGAGAAACAGCAGAGCATACAAATAGTACAGCATCTAAAGACAGATTGCAGTTAGAAGTACAGAATGGGGGGCAGCAAATATTTTGAAATAAGAAAATATGTAGGTACTTTGGATTTACTTGTTTTGCATACCTTTCTTTGAAATAAAATAAACACTTGTAACCAGGAGTATGTGGGATTTAGAAAGACCACAAGTTATAGGAGAAAGGGTTTAGTAATACTAGAAAAACAGCAGGGCTTACAAATAGTTGAAATAGCTTGCAAAGGGAGACTGCTGTTAGGAAGTACAGTATAGGGAGGGGCAAACTAACATCTGTGATGGAGTGCTTTACTTAAAAATAGAAATTAAACAAGGGCTAGCAATTAAAGTTTGTCTGGAGGATAAAACATACTTTTTGTATATTTTGAAAACAGCACTCATTCCAAGGTTGCCTGGATCTGTTAAAGAGCAATGCAGGCAAATAAATCGAACTTGGCTGGTGGGGATCCAGAGAAAGCAGAATTAAAAGGAGAAGCTGGGAAGAAAAAAATCAATATTAATACAAAACACAGCAACTGTTAAGAAAAAAAAAAATGCAAAAAACACAAAACTGATAACAGAGGAGTGGAAAGAAAAGAAAAGCTAGGTAATCTATACACAGATAAATACCTCAGTTTGTGATAATGTGAAAATTAACACAAGTTGTCAGTTATCACATTCAACAGATTAATGCAGTTGCAGATATATAGGCTAATTAACAAGTGGAAAACCACCAAAAACACTAACTAGCTACTAACGCGCACAGTATAACAGTGCGCAAAAGGCACCTACAATACTAATATATGAAAAACCAGTACATGGGATACCAACGAAGTAATAAAGTGCCAAAGGCCAAAAATTGAACCAAATGGTGCAAGTAAAAGCTAACTCTAATAACGACTATGCTGATTACTATAAGCAGTAACAGTTTTAACTATATTAAACTAAACAGAGCCAAGAAATTCTGTAAAAGTGGAAATAAATGCAATCACTTAGCCAGAGCCAAAGAGAAACACAACCGAACTCGTCGACGCGGAAAACGAGATCAGGGAATTGTACTGATACACCATGGGATACCTACCTAGCCACAAGCCAACCAGAAGTCTTCCAGCTTGTAAATAGGCTGAGTCGGAGCTGAGGATTGCCTCTGATCCCGTATGTAAGAATGAAGGTGAGATAGGACTACAGAACATCTAGTGATATTGCAGCCATTATTGAACCCAGGACCTTGAGGACAAATCTTGCTTGTACTTTTTTCTTCCTGGGCAGTATCAGCACTTGATGGTGTAACGTTTAAACTCTTTTATGTGGAAGTTTTGTCACCATGTCTTTTGTGTTCAAGTCTGCCCCTATAAATGTAATGCGCTGTGATGGCAACAAGGCAGATTTTCCTAAATTTATACTAATGCCCAGCTATGAAAAGAAATAAATGGTGATGTCTCTTGTCCTGGTTAGTAGATGCTTGGTGGTGGCGGTCAGGAGCCAGTCGTCTAAGTATGGAAACACCCGGAATCCTTGACCCCTCAGGTGAGCCGTAACTACTGCCATGAATTTGGTAAACACTCTGGGGCTGTAGTGAGACCAAAGGGCAGAGCTTTGAATTGGTAATGACTGGTTCCTAGCCGGAAGCATAAATATCTTCTGGATCGCCTGTCCATCTTGATGTGGTAGTACGCATCCTGAAGATCTATGGAGCACATCCAGTTGTCTTCACCCAAAAAGGGGAGTATAGACTCCAGTGTTACCATCCAGAATTTAATTTTCTTCACCGACTTGTTCAGTCTGCTGAGATCCAAAATTGGTCTACAGTCGCCTGTCTTTTGTGGAATTAAAAATAAACCTTGAGTAAATTCCAGATCTTATTTGGTCTGCAGGGACTTTTTGGATGAATTTTTTTTCTAGCAACCTGTGAATTTCTAGGGTTGCTTGATCCCTTTGACCGGGTGATATGTCTGGGATAGACTTTGATGGAATGGGTGGACGAAAGAAAGGAAAGTTGTAAACCCTGGATATGATGGACTGTACCCATTTGTCTTGAGTCAAGTCTAGCCAGGCTTTTGGGCACAGTGATCATTTTCTCCCAACTGTCTTCAGAGGTGGACAGACGGGGCCACATTTCAGGAGCGCTGGAAGGGTCGACATGACAACATATCCCTGTCACCCTGGTTCTGCAGACCCCCCCCTGCAGCGAGGATGGCATCTTCCATTAATTCTCCCTCTGCCCCTAGGGGAAAAAATCACCACAAGCATCTGGCGAGTCTCCCTTCGATTTACAGAACCACATTTCCCCACTCTTTTGACCTCTGGGATAAGGTCTGGTAGGGGCAGAAAAACATACTCCCATGGCAGACAGCCTTGCCATCCTGCTCGCTCCTGGTGAGAGTCTCTTACTTTCGGCCTGAACAAGAACGAGCCATCAAACGGAGCATCAATAAAGGAAGACTTAAAGGGTTCAGCAAACTCACAAAGATACAACCAGGAATGGCTCCTCAGAGCAATTCCTGTGCCTGCTGCCCTACTTGCTCCATCGGCCACGTAAGAAAGGAGGCCCATAGAGGAGTTAGTAACGGAAGTTCAAGTCGCAAGCTGAGAGTTTATCTTGTCACATACTCCCGGGACTGTAGCACCTTGTAGGGTATCTCCTAGCTCCTTGAGCTGATCCCTCAGAAGAAGAGTGAAATATGATAAGTAATTCAAAGACCGAAAGGTAAAGGTCACTGACGAGAATGTACACTTCCGTATCTGTCCGTTGTTTGAGACTCTTTGTTCGGAGGATGGACAGATGTAGAAGTCTCAGCTAATTCTTTCTTGGTGGCTGCCACCACCACCATAGCATCTACTGGAACACCTTTTGTCAAAAACTGTTTATCCTCTGGGGCTGTAATAAATTTGTGGGGCCTCCTCGGAACAGGCTCCACCAACTCTGAAGAGCCCCATGCCTTTTGACTCCAAAGAGCCAGGAGATCACCCCCGCACCAAGGAGGATGGCTCCGAGGCCGATATGGGTGCCAAACTGACCTGCACCGAAGTCCAGAGTGGGAAAGTCGGATCAAACAAAGGTCCAGTTTGACTCTCACCCTGGAGCCGACTGAGTCCTGTCCACAGACCCTTCCATAGATGACAACATAGAAGTGGTTAGAACAGAGATCGGACCCAAAACTCCGGCAATGGCCTTCGGGTCCGAAGGTTTCACCACTATGACTTCCAGGCACTCTGGCTCCGAACTCAGCTGAGTCGGAGAAGGAACCGAAGGTAAAGAAGCTACTGGAGTCAGCTCCATGACAATCTGGGCTGGGCAGAAATTTGGCCAATACCATTATACGGAGCAACCTTCTAACCCCTCGTTCCACATCATCATCATCCAAAAGGCTCCTGGCTGATTGAGAGGAATGGGAAGACTTGTGGCTACCTGCCACCAATTGTAGCAAAGGAGATTGTGGCACCAAACGAATTGGGTCCAAGCTCCTTTTTTGACTGCTCTACGGTTCCAAAACTACCCTTGGAACCAACGTAACTTTTTCCTTCTTGGAACCGTCACACTTTGGTTCCGAAGAACTCGGTTTTTCAAGTCTCTTCGAAGGCTCAGAAACCGAAGCCGAAGAAGTTGTGGGTGATTTGTTGGCAGGTTTGGAGGCCTGAGTGCCTTCAAGAGTTGAATCAAAGGGCCCCTTCAAAAACTCCCCTAAGAATAAGCTTATTCTTCCACTCCTGCAGGTCCCTTTGGCTAAAGCCATGACAGATCGAACAGGAATCCTGCAGGTGGACAGTAACTAAGCAGTACACAAAACTGGTATGACAGTCAGGAAGTGACATCTTTTCTATGCACGAGTCACACTTTTTAAATCCTGGCTTAGTCTCCTTTGACATCGTGACTATAACAATTTAATACACAATTAGCAGTGAAAATACCAGACCAGTTGAGTCACTCAAATGCAGTAACGTAACTAGCTTACCACAAAACACTATCAATATAACTACGCAATCAACTAGCAAATATTTACACAAACATTATAATTAACAATCAGGAGAAAAAACAAACACTGTTTTTTTTTCGGGTTTTTTTTTTTGTTAGGAAGACTAAGTTAGAAGAGGGTCTCTAACTTAAATGATGCACTCCTCCAACTGAGAAGACGCCTCTAACTTAAACGGTGAAAGTGGAGAAAAAGGGGGAGCCCTTAACTAAAACGGGCTAAGGAGAGAAAGTAAAGGAATCCTCTAACTTAAACGGATTCCTCAAGAGGTAGCAGGCCTAAGAGAAAGGAAGGCCAAGTTAAAGTCAAAAGGGGAGATTGAAAAAACTTTTCTGGAGAAAAAGGTTACATAAGACAAGATAATATTAACCAGGTATCCTGCAGTAAATGTTTGCTAATAAGGTGACTAATATATTGAAAAAAAAAAAAAAAGTTCACTTAGCCTGAGCCAGCAAAAAGCAATCCCAAAGCTGCAAGTGCCAAACCAGATCTGGGAACAGCCGCTAGGCATCTTGGGATAGGTTGTAGCCTTGAGCCAATGAAAGGTCTCAAGCTTTAGTATGCGGGCGAGTCGGAACTGATGCTCATTTCCAAACCCAACCACCAAGAAAGAAGGTGAGATAGGACAACATAACATCTAAGAGGTAGGAAGAAAAAAAGGATAATCAAAAAAATTTCTTAGAGAAAAAAGAAAACTCAATACCAATAAATGCACTCAAGAGCAAAACCTGCATCTGATTGCAAAGAGACAAATCAGATCAGAGGCAATAGGGTTGGAGTGGGGGATTGTGAGCAGGAGAAGGAGCTTGAGAGTTGGATCCAAAGCCTGAAATATGAGGCAGAGTCAGGTCAGAGGATCGAAGCTGTAACTCATATCAGGAAGAATGAATAAGACATCGGATGCATGCAGTCAACTTTAGACCTTGAATGTTCAGATGACATCCCTGATGGTTATGACAGGATATCTGGACTGGGGTCCAATGTCCATGATGGTCACAGAAGATAAGACCATAGGAATGCAGTCTGAGCAGTCTGTCCCAAGAAATGCTCCAGTCACCCCATCTGGGAGGTGTCCGTGGTAAACATGGCCTTCAGGGAAGGAAATTATAAACGGGCATCCTGATAAAGCTGGTTGGATTGGATCCACCAAACTAGTGATCCCTTGCAGGCTTGCAAAATCTTTATAGGATACTTTAATGGATGACGAAGCATCAACCATTATACTAAGAGGGTCCACTGGAGAATCCTTATGTTAAAGGGAGCCATGGTAATAAGGTGATCGCTCTGCAGCCATCGAATCTAAGGATAGGGATGGTCTACAATCTGTCTGACATGCAATCTTAGGGGATAAATTCTGCTCTAGGGTAAGAATGTGTACTACTGTAACTACATTCAGGCAAACTCCTATAAACTCCAAGACTTGAACTGGTTGATGTTGGGACTTGGAAAGATTTACTGTGATCCCTAGGAATGAACTGGAAAAAGTAATCCCTGGCCTTCTCTAGAAGATGTTTGGTTGGTGTGGCAAGGAGCCAGCTGTCTAAATCAGGAAACACTCTGAATCCGTGCAGTCTGAGATGAGCTGCCACTACTGCCATGCATTTGGTGAACACCCTGGGAACTGTGGTGAGAAGAAAGGGCAGGGACTCAAATGGTAATGACTGCCTCCCAGCCAAAAGCACAGATATCTTCAAACGTGGCTGTGTATTTTGATGTGATAGGACACATCCTGAAGATCTATAGAGCACAGCACATCCAGTCATCTTTCTGTAGCAGAGGCAGAATGGACTGAATCATGAGCATCCAGAACTTGGGAGTTCTTCACAAATTTATTTATATGACCAACATCTACAATAAGTCTCATATCCTCCGATTTCCTCAGCACTAAAGAACCTTGAGTAAATTCTGGATTCTGCTTGGTCTGATGGGACCTCTGGATGACTCTTTTATAGCAGTTTTTGAATTCTAAGGCTGCTAAACCCCACCCCACCCCCGATTGGGTGGATCAGGGAGACATCTCTTTTGTGAGGGAATCTGTGAAAAGAGAAATGAAGTATTTTCCAGATATGCTCCTTTGCACCCAAGAATCCCCTGTGATGGCTGTCCAGCTGTTTGAGTGCAAGGAAAAAAAACCCCTACTGCCTCCACAGAAGAACAGTCAGGCAATCTGCAGGAGTGCTAAATGGGGCTGTCTGAGAAAGGATCAAGGTATACTGCGGACCCCTCTGTCATGAGTATGGCATCTTCCATTATTATTTTTCTCTCTGCCTCTGAGAGAAAAATCCCGACATGGGTCCCGAAAAGGTCTTAAAATTTTTTGAACCACATCTTACCACCATGCTGATTCCCAGAAAAAAGGTCTTTGCGGGGTAGAGAAACGGATTTCAACAGCAGACCAGGTTTTTCCATCATTCACACTGTGGGAAAGTGTGCCTAGCAGTGTGCCCAAATAGGGAAGATACACCACAGGGGGCACTGATGAAACAAGATTTAAAGGGCTCTGCAAAAATCACAGTCTCATCCAGGCATCTCTCCTTAAAGCTATGCCTGAAACAGAAGCCCACAAGGAACACTCAGCAGCATGAGATATTAATCTCATGGATGCATTGGATATAGATTCTAGGGTGGCTAGATGGGTGAAGTTCTCTCTCCTTCTGCCAACATGAACTCTGGGGTAGACTTAGGACAATTCCTTGATTAAATCCCTCTGTCATCATGTAAAATGTACCAGATAGTTAAGCAACCGTAAGGCAAAGGTCAGAGAGTAAACACTTTTCAAATCTGTCCAATGCCCTCGACTCTGTCAGGAGGGGGGGGGGGGGGCAGAGGAACTCTGGACTGCTAGTTCCTTCTTGGTGGATGCTGTCACAACCACAGCATCTACAGGAACTTCCTTACTCCAGTACCACCTATCTTTCGGAACTCAAAGAATTTTGCCCAGACAGCAGGGGATATGCTCCACTGTATCCAGTTCCTACCATGCCCAGCGGGAGACTAGGCCTATAAGATCATCCCCCAGAGGGAGGGGGTATTAACCCAAGACATAGATGGGCAAGATCCAAAGGCTTCCAGAAACATTGATTCTTCTTGGGAACAGCTTTGGGAAGGCCCAACCACCTTTCTGGCGCAGGATCTCTGAAATATCTCAGAAGGAGACATCCTCAGGTGGGGACCTGGGAAACCCCTTCCTTTCCCTCCAAACAAAATCAGTGTCCCCAGTTAAAGATTGCCGAGTGGAATCTAAGTGCCCTTTCTTGCACATTCTCACCCAAAAGGACCTCATCAGAGGGTGTTCTGGAGAGGGATCAGAATAGACAAGGAGTTCCTGAACAAGAACTGTCCGGAAGCTCAGTCACCCTGATAGAAGGGTTACAAGACAGAGCTTAAATTCATAGGGGGAATGGGGTACAGGATCTGAGGAAGTGTTATCAGAATATTCCGTGGAATGGGAGAAAACCCTCTCCACTACTGCAAATGCAGGGTGCCCAATAGAAGAAGAACTTAACCTCGACGGTGCCAAAGCTCTCCGCTCAGTCAGTTCTCAATCCCTCCCAGATCTCCCCTCCCTGAAGGAATCTGGACCCAAGGTGTCCAGAGCCAAGGCTCCTAGGGGAAGCTATGGCTCCAAAAACCTAAGACTTGAAGTCAACCCCCTGGACCCAGAACCGAGAATTCTATGAGACTGTATGTAGAGAGAATTCTTATATATATATTTATGAGAGAAGTAAAAATTAATATAATGCTAAACAAACTACCAGTAATGGTAGGAAAAATACCAAAAAGGTAAAGAAAGACCTAGTAAAAACAATGGTACAAGAAGTTACCTACTCGATACAACAAAGGTAAAGAGTCAAGAGAGGAAGGCTAAACATATATGATCAAAAAAGGAAAATATGAAAAAAATTATTATATTTTTTATTCACAAAACCCAACAAAGCACTCTAGAGCTTGAGAGAATACAATTCGTTAGAATGGCAAAAGAGATCTGAGGTAATATGGAAAGTAAGGGTCATTATTGGAAAATGAAGGAGCTGCAGAGTTTGATCTAAGAATCTAAAGACATTGGTTGAGCCTGATCCGAGGGTGAGATCAGAGACCCATATGTTGAGGAATGGAAAAAAAAAAAACAAACAGTGTTATGTACTTACCATAGCTTAGCATCTGTGTTATCCTATGTTATACTATGTCACTGTTCATCACGTCTGGGTCACAGGATCCAACATCGGATCTCTGTCGGCAACTTTTCAGACAGATCTTAGGCTCCAGCTCCTTGCACTCCGATAATTCCTTGCAGCCCTCTAACCCCTCAGATCGAGCTTGACACAAAACAAGAAGACAGCCACAGCAGACTGGAACCACCAGATAGAACATCTCTACTTCCTCCAGATCCAAAAGGATGGGAGGAGAAGGGAGGGATGGTGATAAATACTGACACAGGATAACACAGATACTAATTTATGGTAAGTGCATAACTTAATCTGATGTAATCCATGGCACTACCCTTCATTTCTGGGACAGAGTCCCCAGCTACCATGCAATCCCAGATGGCCTCATGGAAAAACAAGCTGAAGAACTGTGGAGCCAAAGGAAGCCTTACTCCTGGAAAAGTACAGTTTTGTACCTACCATAAATGTAGATGTTCGAAGATCCACATTGCTGCAGTCCTTACATATGGGTAGTCCGCTGTCCTCGGTCGGCCCGAATACCAAAGTATTAGGCTGACGTCGGTCAAGGCGCTTAAAACTGACATCAGGACGTCAGGGTATAAAAGCGCATGACCGACGTCATATCCTCAGTCTTTTCTTGCCCCAGATGTCAGAAGGCCCTAAAAAGAAAGGCCAAAGCCAAAAAACAGCAAAGAACAACCAACCACCCCTGCACTAACCATATTTACAATAATTACAACCCAAACCACACAACCACCTCAAATTACAGAGGGGAAGGAGGGAGGGAAAATTGGACTGCAGCAATGTGGATCTTCGAACATCTACATTTATGGTAGGTACAAAACTGTACTATGTTCTTCATCTCACATTGCTGCAGTCCTTACATATGGGTAGAATCCCAAAGCAGAGGTAAGGGAGGATGGCAAAACTATAAAGCATTAGGAGCTGCCAAAATGCCCTGTAAAATTGCAGTGGCAAATCCAGCCCTAGATTTAGAGTAAAGTGGAAGGTGGTAATGCTTAGAGAAAGTATGCACTGAACTCCAAGTAGCTGCCTCCAAAATATCTTTAGTAGCCACCCCCCTTAAAAAAGATGTAGAAGTGGCAGTACCCCTAGTGAAATGAGGCCTAATCCCAGCTGGAATCTCCTTACCATGATGGGAATAACAGAAAGCAATACCAAACCCAATCCACTTAGAAATAGTTTGTTTTGAAACAGGTTTGCCCTGAGAACCCAAAGCAAATGAAACAAATAACTGCTGAGACTGCCTGAACCCTTTAGTTCTGCTCAAATAATATCGCAACTGTCTGTGTATATCCAAAGTGTGCAAAATCTGTTCCCCTTTATTTTGGGGGTTTGCATAAAAAGTAGGCAAATGAATAGTTTGGTTTAAAGCCACACTAGAAACCACTTTAGGCATAAAGGAATGATTAGTACGCAAAGATACCCTATCCTTGTGGAAAATTAAGAAAGGCTCAACCGCCATAAGGGCCTGTAATTCCGAAACCCTTCTCGCAGAGGTAATGGCCAACAAAAAAGCAGTCTTCCAGGATAAATATTTCAACTCAGCAGAAGCTGCAGGCTCAAAAGGTTGTAGAGTGAGTTTCTCCAACACAAAATTGAGATCCCAAGCAGGAGTAGGAGCTCTACGTGGGGGTCTTGTATTCTTTGCTCCTCTAAGGAATTGCTTAAACAAAGGATGAGAAAATAATGGTGGGTCACAGTCATAGTGAGCAGAAATTGCTGCAGCATGAACCTTTATAGAGAAGGACAAACCTTTGTCCAATAACTCAGTAAGGTATTGAAGAGCAACACTTAAATTAGGTTTAGAAACATCAAAGGCCTTTGCTGTACTCCAAATTAAAAATCTCCTCCATTTATCTGCGTAAACTTTCCTTGTACTAGGCCTTCTGGCCTCCAAAATAACATTCAAAACTTGTTGTGGAAGCTAAGACCCTTCAGGGTTTAAAACAGAATATGCCAGGCTGTTAGATGCAGAGACTGAAGTTTGACATTGAGTAGGTGGCTGTTCTCCTGAGACAGCAGGTGTGGAATCGAAGGCAAAGGCCATGGAGGCTCCTGTACCAGACTTCTCAGTAATGGGTACCAGTGCTGTCGAGGCCAATCCGGAGCTATTAAAATCATGGTTGGCTTGTCCTGTCTGACCTTCAGGAGTACCTTTGGGAGGAGAGGCAGTGGTGGAAAGGCATACACGTGAAGATTGCTCCAATTGAATGAGAGAGCATCCACTTTCCAAGCTGTGGGATGAAACCGTTTTGTGCAAAACTTTGGCAACTGGTAATTTAGTGGAGAAGCGAACAGATCTATGTCTGGAGTTCCTCATAACACTGTCAATTTTTGAAATACATGAGGATCCAATTTCCACCCGTGGAGATCCATGATTTGTCTGCTCAACACATCTGCTAAGGAGTTCTGTGCTCCTGGCAGAAACCTTGCCTGAAGATGTAGCTGCAAACTGAGAGCAGTCTCCCACAAAATCATTGCTTGTCTGCATAGAGGGTAAGTAAGAATGAGTCCCCCCCTGCTTTTTGATGTACCACATGACAGTTGTGTTGTCTGTTTGAATCAACACCTGCCCTGGAAGAAGTAAATCCTTGAAAGCTATCAATGCAAATTGGACTGCTAACATCTCCTTCAAGTTGATATGTAAATGTTGATGTCTGGCAGGCAACGTGTCTTGTACCCATTTTCCATTTAGATGAGCTCCCCAAGCTTTGTCTGAGGCATCTGTCATTAGAATCTGACTCGCCTCTGGTTGGGTCACAGAGAGTCCCTTGTTTAGGTGACAATCCTGAGCCCACCACAAAAATTCCTTTTGAATGCAAGGTATTATCTGAATGACAGTGTCCATATCTTGGCAGTGTTGCGTCCATACATTTTTGAGATACCATTGTAGCTTCCTCATATGCAGTTTGGCATTGGGAAGTACCAGAATACAAGATGCCATGAACCCCAAGGCTTGAAGGACTGTCCTTGCAGTCAGCCTGGACTGACGAGACAATTGATGGAAATAAAGAAAGATTCTTTTGTTTGTCCGGGGTCAAAAAGGCCATCTGGGATGCTGTATTCAGTCTCACACCCAGAAAGCACATGTCCTGAGAGGGTACTAGACTGGACTTTATTTCGTTCACAGAATACCCTAGGCATCTTAACACTGCCATCACAAACTCTAAATGATGAAGAAGTTCGTCCTTTCCTTGAGCCAGAATCAGGCAATCGTCCAAATAAGGATAGATTTGTATTCCTCTTAGCCTGAAGAAAGCTATCACTGGAGCCAGAACTTTTGTGAACACTCTGGGCGCAGTAGATAAGCCAAAGGGCAATGCAGAGAACTGATAATGAAAAGTCCCAGCCCGAAAACGCAGATACTTCCTGCAACTGGGCCTGATAGGAACATGAAGGTAAGCCTCCTTGAGATCCAGAGTCACCATCCAGTGATCTTTGCCCAGCAGAGGTAAAAGCTGTTGTAACGTCAACATTTTGAACTTGGGAATGTCCAGATATGTGTTGAGGATAGATAAATCCAAAATTGGTCTCCACGTGTTCCCTTTCTTTGGTACTAGAAACAGGCGAGAATAAAAACCTAGGCCCACTTCTGGCAGAGGGACCGGTTGTATAGCTCCTATTTGAATTAGTAGAGAAATCTGTTTGTGAGCCTCTAGTCTTTGCTGAGGAGGAACGTCTGGCATGCCTTTGAAAGGAGGCAAGGTATGGAAATAAAACTTGTAACCTTGGTGTATGATATCCAACACCCATTTGTCCTGGGTAATTAAAATCCAATTTTCCTTGAAGAATGCCAACCGTCCTCCCAAAGGTGCTGCCAGGCAAGAAGGATCTGGCAGCTGAAACAGTAGGTCATTGGGCCTGTTTACGAAAGGACTGGCCCCTGCCCTCACTCGAAGATTGTGCAGGTGAACTCCATGTTCTAGGTCTGAAGGAACTCTGAGCTCTGCCCCTACCACGTCTAGATCTACCCCTAGACTGAGAATCAGAAGAAGGATACGTCCACCCCTTAGCAGGCCAATTTCTACTAAACTTCGGAGGCTGAACTTGCAAAAAATCTTTAACAGTCTGCATAGACTTAGCCCAGTCTTCCATTTTCTTCAAGACTGACTCCACAGGTGGACCAAACAACACTTCAGACTGCAAAGGAGCATCCAAAATCCTTGTCTTAACATGGTCAGATAAATTCTGATCCTTAAGCCAGGCGTGCCTGCGAAGAACTGAACCAGTGGCAGCCACCCTAGAAGAGGCCTGCAAAGCATCAAAACCACACTGTAAAGAATGCTTACCCACCTGTTCAGAGACATGCACCAAATCTTGTAATTCTTTACAATCAATGCCTTCTGCCAGAGCATCCACCTTAGATTTCAATTGAGAAAGAAGAAAATTCTGATATTTCAACATATGAAACTGGCAATTCAAAGCCCTCATTGCTAAGGTAGAAGATGTATAGACCTTCTTTCCCCATCTATCCAAAGCTCTGGCCTCTTTATCTAGAGGAACCGGATTCTTTACAACAGAGGCCCTGACACCCTTAGGTCCCTGGCTAATAGTTTCTGGGTCCGCCCTAGGAATCTTATAGAGATATTTATGAGCCTCAGGCACCCTGTAATACCTATCCGGTTTAACAGGCACAGGAGGCAGAGAATCAGGATTAAGTGAAGCCTCTGAAAATACATCTTGCACAACATCCAGAACAGGAGGTATAGCTAAGGGCCTATGTTGAGGTAAAAACAAAAATTCCCTAAGCCTTTTCCGTGAATCAGAGAAGTCCTGACCTTCCCACTTAAAATGTTCCCTCATAGAATGAACTGTCTCTGAAAAAGAAAAATCCTCTGGAGGAGAAGCAGAAGGAGTGGAATCTTCGATATCAGAATCAGAATAAGGAGTGTACTCCTGCAAGTCTTCAGCCGAAGACTCTGAATCATCCGAAGCCTGTTCAAAACTTTCCAACTCTGGCTCCACCCTAGGCCTCTTATCAGGAGGGGGCATAGAACCTCTAATCAGAGTAATCAAATCTTCTGCCATTTTAAGCATGTGCTTCTTAGGCACAGAGCCTGCTGAACTAGGAGTGACACCAACAGAAGCTAAACCTGGCCTACCTCTGGAAGAAGCCTTGGAAACAGAAGGAGAGGGCCTAACCACCCTGGGAAGGGAGGGAGTACAGAAACCTGAGAAGCCCCTTCAGCCTGGCCTGCCTCTTGAGAGGCCACATCCTGCAAAATCAAGGTCTCCCCCTGAGACTCCAGAGAAGCCTCCATCGGAACCACCGGTTCCATTGAAGCCTCTAAAGAACCGGCGTCCGGAACGGACGACTCATCCTGCCTGGGTTTAACCGCTTTGTCTTTGCGCTTCTTGAAGCGGCGCCGGAGTATCCGACGGCATGTTATAATTGCACCGCTTCCCGAAAACCAGCCTAGCACAATCTAACCTTCGCTTAATAGTGCGCTTATTAAACCTAGCACAAAAGCGACACCCGACTACGTCGTGCTCAGGCCCCAAACAAGGAATGCACAAAGAATGATAATCCCTATGCGGTATCTGTTTCCCACAAGAAATACAATTATTCACTTTTTCTGACATCCGGTAATACACTGAGGCAAGAAAAAACCCAAATATTCCCCAACGGGGTACTTAGCCAACTTGGATTCGGTCTGAAACTCAGAACTTGAAAAATTTCAGAACGCCGAACGGCACTTGCAACGCTGCTTCTGCATTGGACCATGCGGCAAAAAAGACTGAGGATATGACGTCGGTCATGCGCTTTTATACCCTGACGTCCTGATGTCAGTTTTAAGCGCCTTGACCGACGTCAGCCTAATACTTTGGTATTCGGGCCGACCGAGGACAGCGGACTACCCATATGTAAGGACTGCAGCAATGTGAGATGAAGAACATCTAGGTTGAGTCTGTAACGAGTAATGAAGGTGTGCAGAGTAGACCAGGTTGCTGCAGCACAAGTTTCATCTAAAGAATGTTGGGCTACATAGGCAGCTGAAGTAGCCACAGATCTAGTGGAAGGAGCTCTGAAAGCTGCTGGTAAAGGCAGTGCCTTAGAAGTATAAACCGTAGAAATACAATACGATATCCAATGAGATATTGTAATCTTGGACACTGCCCAATCCAGGCAGTTAACAGAGAAGGCCACGAACAATTGGTCATATTTGCGAAAGCTCTTTGCCCTGTCTAAACAGAATTAGATGTCTATGTACACCAAATGTGTGGAGCATATACTCGCCTTTATTGGAATGGTTGCGAAAATGGCAAGTGAATGGTCTGAGTCAAATTTGCTTCAGTGGCTACCTTTGGTATGAAAGGGAGATTAATCCTGACAGACACTCTGTCTTTGTGAAAAATGTATGCAGGCTTGATGTAGAGAGCTGCAATTCAGAAACCCATCTGGTTGATGTTCTAGCCACCAAAAAGATAGTCTTCTAAGACCAAAACTTATTGTCACAAGTTACAGCACGCTGGAAGGGACTAGATTGCAGCACTAAGAAAAGGTCCTAAGGAGGAGAAAGATCTTTGACAGGAGACAGTTGCAAGAAGACACCTTCCAAAAAGGCCTTACAGAGTCGAGAAGTAAAAGTAGGTTCCTTGCAAACATGAAAATTAGAAATGGCTGCCAGCTGCAGCTTAATAGTGGAGAAGCCGGCTCCATCCTGAAAGAGAAGACAATAAGATGTCCGGAATAGGAGCTGAAAAATTATCCAGAGTCCGCTGATTGGCCCAGACAGAAAACCTTTTCCATTTACTATGACATACCTTTCTGGTGGAATCCTTCCGAGAGGCCAGGATAATGTCTTTAACAGGGGATGAAAGACTGGACTGGTTTAGAATATCAGGAAGTGGACAAACCACGCAGTCAGATGAGTCTGAAGGTTTGGGATAGGAAGATGAAAGCGGTGAGATATCAGATGTGGAAGGGGATCCAGCAACCAAGGGGGTACTTCAAATGAGGCTGGGGGGGGTGGCAGCACACCTGCCCATACCAAAAGGGGGCAATAAGGATCAAAGGAGCCCCGAGGCATCGAACTTTCTGAAGCACTCTGGGAATGAGAGGTATAGGAGGGGAAACAAAGGAGACCAGGAGGCTAACCATGGACTAGAGCATCGCTGGGGGAGGGATCACGGCGAAGTATTTGCTGCATTTGTAATTGAGAAGGGAAACAAACAGATTGCAGCACGGCTGACCCCAGCAAAGACATATCTCTCTCTCTCGTCACTGAAGGATTCAGGGACCACTCGGGATGTCTCAAAAAAGCTCTGCTGAGCTTGTCGAATACCACGTTGGTCTCCCCAGGAATGTGTGTTGCAAGAAAGAAAGCATTCTGAGGACATCACCCATTCCCAAACTCTCATGGCATCACAACAAATCAGATAAGAATGTGTGCCCCCTTGTTTGTTGATGTACCACACAACAGCCATGTTGTCCATGTGCACTGCAATGGTACCTGGAGGAAGACGGTCCTGAAAGGCTTGCAATGTGAGAAAAACTGCAGTCATCTCTAGTACATTTATGTGCAGTTTGGTCTCTGCATGGGACCATGTATCTTGGACCATCTTTCCCCTGGCAATGCCCTACCCCAGCAGGGAAGAGTCCTTCGCCACCATGGCACTTGGAGGAAGAGAAATGGGTCTGTTCGCAAGGAGAATGAATCCACCACCATAGATGATGCCTGCACATCTGAGTGAGGCAGATGGAAGCTATCACTGAGTGAAAAGTACAGTTTTGTACCTACCATAAATGTAGATGTCAGATAGGTATGCATCTGCAGTCATAACATATGGGTTGTCCTGCCTCAGGCAGCCCTTCGGTCGGCCGGATTCCAAAGTCTGGGTCCGGCGTCGGCTGATGTCACCTCTTCCCCGACGTCAGAGCGGCTGGGGTATAAAAGCATCAGCCGACGCCATTTTCCTCAGTGTTTCTTGCCCCAGATGCCAGGTGCCCTCTAGGAAGGCTAAATTTGGATAAAGGCTGAAAAGCTCTAAACATTTGCAAATTATATACATATATAAACAAATACACCATAATAGATTCCCCCAGCTAGCTGAAAGAGGGGTAAGTACCCTAGGAATACCACAGAGGGGAAGGAGGGTGGGTAATCCTGACTGCAGATGCATACCTATCGGACATCTACATTTATGGTAGGTACAAAACTGTACTATGTCTTTCAAGGATGCATCTGCAGTCATAACATATGGGTAGAATACCATAGCCAATCTGGGGGAGGAGATACTAAGAGAATTATGGTGTAGTTATGATCCCCTGCAGTACTGCAGTTGCAAACCCTGCTCGGGATCTGGAGTATAAGGGTAGATTGTAATGCTTGGCAAATATATGCACGGAGCTCCAAGTGGCAGCTTCTAAAATGTCCTTGGTAGCCACCCCTCGTAGGAAAGCTGTAATGGTGGCTGTGGCCCTTGTGGAGTGAGGCCTGATATTTTCAGGAACTGTCTTTCCATGAAAGGAGTAGCAAAAATGAATGCAATTTCCTATCCATTTTGAAATTGTCTGTTTGGAAATTGCTCTTCCTTGCACCCCAGTTGCATATGCTACAAAAAGTTGGTCAGTTCTGTTAGTTTTAGTTCTGTCCAAATAGTAGCGTAGTTGTCTGTGTATATCCAAGGTGTGCAAAAGTTTTTCCCCTTTGTTCTGTGGGTTAGGGAAGAACGTAGGCAAGTGAATAGCTTGGTTCAAGGATACCCTAGATACCACCTTTGGCATGAAAGTAGGATTGGTTCTCAGTGACACTCTATCCTGGTGAAAAATAAGAAAAGGCTGCACTGCCATTAATTCCTGTAACTCAGATACTCTTCTTGCTGAACTGATTGCCAGAAGGAATGCAGTTTTCCAAGATAAAAACTGGAGGTCTGCTGATGCTGCTGGTTCAAAAGGAGGTAGCGTCAGTTTTTCCAGCACAAAATTGAGATCCCATGCAGGTAGGGGGGGGGGGTCTTCTTGGAGGTTTAACATTTTTGATCCCTCTCAAAAATTGTCTGAGAAGAGGGTGTGAGAAGATAGGTGGATCCATATTGTACTCTGCTGAAATTGCTGAAGCATGAATCTTAATGGATGAAAAAGACAAGCCATTGTGGAACAATTCTGCTAAGTATTCTAGGATGTGTGCTAGGTTTGCCACTGTGACATCTGTGCCCTTTGATGTGCTCCAAATGAGAAATCTCTTCCATTTAGCTGAGTATATGCCTTTCTTGTGGAAGGTCTGCGAGCCTCCAGGATAATGTCCTTCACCCTCTGAGATAATACGGTGTGGTTGGGCTTTAAGGAATCTTCCAGGCAGTTAGCTGCAGTGTTTTCAAGTTAGGATGCAGGGTCCTGAAATTGTTCTGCGTTAGAAGAGGCCATAGGGGAAGAGACCATGAGTGTGCCTGAGACATGCTTCTCAGTAGCGGGTACCAATGCTGCCTTGGCCAGTCCGGAGCTATTAGTATGACTTTTGGCTGTTCCTCCCTGATCTTCAGTAGAACCTTGTACATCAATGGGAGAGGTGGAAAAGCATATACTGTTAGGGCCTTCCAGCTGAAAGAGAGAGAGTCCACCCTCCAGGCTTGTGGGTGGTATGTCCTTGAGCAGAATTTCTTCAGTTGGTGGTTGAGTGGGGAGGTGAACAGATCTATCTCTGGGATTCCCCATTTCTTTGTTATGAGTTTGAAGATGTCTGGATGCAGCATCCATTCGTGTGCATCCATGGTAGTTCTGCTTAAGCTGTCTGCTAGTGTATTCTCTTTTCCTGGTACGAATTTGGCCTGCAGCTGGATGTTGAGATTCAGGCATAGGTTCCACAGATCCATAGCCATCCGGCATAGTGGGTAGTAATGCGTGCCTCCCTGTTTGTTTATGAACCACATGACCGTGGTGTTGTCTGTCCGTATTAACAGGTGTCTTTGCTGGAGGAAGGGTCTGAATGCCTCGATTGCATGTCTTACTGCCAGCATTTCCTTTTGGTTTATGTGCATGCCTAGCTGCCCTTGAGATCATAGTCCTTGGATACGTTTGTCCTCCATGTGTGCTCCCCATCCTCGGTCTGAGGCGTCCGTGGTGATGGTCTGCCTTGTTTTTGGTTTGTTGAAAGGCAATCCTCTGTTGGACTGGCAGGCCTGAGCCCACCACAGGAATTCCTTTTGAAGGCATGGAAATATTTTTATCATGGTTTCTAGACTGTGACTGTGTTGAGACCATACATTCCTTAGGTACCATTGTAATTTCCTCATATGCAACCTGGCATGTGGAATTAAAATTATGCAGGATGCCATGTAACCCAGGGCCTGCAGGACTTTCCTTGCAGTAAGCTGAGTTTGTCTTGTCAGAGTCATGAAGTAATCTGGAAGTTGTTTTTGTTTTTCTTCTGTGAGAATAGCCATCTGAGTGATTGTGTCCAGATCCGCACCCAAAAAGGTTATCCTTTGGGATGGTACTAGTCTTGACTTTTGGATGTTGACTGTGTATCCCAAGGTTTGTAGCAGGTGTATGGCATAGGCCAAGTCCTTCAACAACAACTTCTTGTTGTCCGCTTGTATTAGGCAGTCCAGGTATGGATAAATTTGAATTCCCTGAAGTCTGCAGTGTGCAATTACTGATGCCAGGCATTTCGTGAATACTCTGGGCGCAGTAGATAAGCCAAAGGGCAATGCTGAGAATTGATAATGCTCTGATCCTGCAAGAAATCTGAGGTGTCTTCTGCAATCTGGTCGAATAGGGACGTGCAGGTATGCCTCCTTGAGATCTAGAGTCACCAGCCAAGACTTGCCCAACATGGGAAGAAGTTGCTGTAGGGTCAGCATTTTGAATTTTGGCACAACGAGATAAGTGTTCAGTGTGGACAGGTCGAGTATAGGCCTCCATTGGTTTTCTTTTCTTGGCACAAGGAATAGTCTGGAGTAAAATCCTTGGCCTTGTTCTGTAGATGGTACCCTTTCTATAGCTTTCATCTGAAGTAACTTGCTGGTTTGTCTTAAAGCCTCTACCTTCTGGTTTGGTGGAAGGTTTGGCATTCCGCCTCTTTTTGGCAAAGTATGGAAGTGAAACCTGTATCCTTTGTCTATTATTTGCAATGTCCATGTATCCTTTGTAATGCAATGCCAGTTTTTCGAGAATAAAGCCAACTTTCCGCCCAAGGGTGCTTCCAGTTGATCCCTGGTAGGCGGAATCAGATTCAAGTCATTGGGTCTGTCCTGTAGTAGTGGTAGCAGTTGTAGCTGTTGCACCACTCCTCTGGTTTGCAGGCTGCCACTGACGGCCTCTGTAGGGGCCCTTGGATTGACCTCTGCCTCTAGGGCGCCTGTTTCTGCGCCTCTGTGCTCTGGAGGAGTCTGGAAAGGACCAATTCTTTGTAGGCCAGTTTCTGCTGAACCTCAGCGGTTGAATTTGCAGGAAATCTTTAACTGTTTGCACAGATTTTGCTTTTTCCTCAACCTTCTTTAGAATCTCCTGTGCAGGGGAGCCAAATAAATGTTGTTTTTCCACTGGAGCATCGAGGGGTTTAGCCTTGACATGGTCTGGAAAAGATTGTTCCTTCAGCCAGGCATGCCTGCGAATTACTACCCCAGTCATAGCTGATCTAAATGAAGCCTCCAGTGCATCATAGCCACATTTTAAGAAATGATTACTGACCTGTTGTGAGTTGTGTACCAAATCCTGAAGGGATTTACGGTCTAAGGGTTCAGGCGCAGAAAGTTTCTTATTTAGCTGATCAAACAAAAATTCTTGGGACTGTATCATATGGAATTGACAGTTTAATGCCCTGGCAGAAAGAGTAGCAGATGTATAAACCTTTTTTCCCCATCTCTCTAATGCTCTAGACTCTCTTTCAGAGGGTAGGGGATTTTTGGCAGCAGCCGGTGCAACCCCTTTAGGGCCCTGAGAAATAGTTTCTGGGTCTGCAGCATGGGCTTTATACAGGTGGAAATGAGAATCCGAGACCCTGTAATATCTGTCAGGTTTGGAGGGGGCCGGAGGAAGAGTATCAGGTGCAGTGCTGACATCATTGTACACATCATCAATTACAGTTAGAACCGGAGGTATAGCTAAGGGCCTATGATGGGGCAAATGCAAAAAGGTCCTTAATCTTTTTCTAGAATCAGAGAAATCCTGACCCTGCCATTGAAAGTGTTCTCTCATGGAGTGTAAGGTCTCCCCAAAAGAAAATTCCTCAGGGGGGAAGGCTGAAGGGATAGGTTCTTCTGCATCTGAATCCTCATAAGGCGAGTAGGCCCCTTCCTGGTGGTCTGACAAATCAGATCCATCCGTGGAGTAATCGGAGGAGTGAGGTTCAGAGGGGTCAGTCCTGGGCCTTTTGTCTGGAGGTGGTTGGGAGGCCCTGTCTGGGTGAGGTTGGGAACCCCTAATTAAGGAGATAAGATCCTCAGCAAGACTGAGGATCTGAGAACTAGAGGAAGGCCTCTGGGATGTAGATTTGGCAGGCAAAGCTTTTGAAAGTTTGGCAGCTTCAGCCCTGGAGAAGGCCTTAATAGACATAGAAGCTGGGGGCCTAGCTGCCCCACGTGCAGGGGTAGAAATGTCCAAAGGTATGGTGTCGGACAAATCCTGAACACTAGCTTCGGTAGGGAGTTCTGAAGCCGACTCAGCCGGGGCCTCTGGCCTCGGTGGTCGGAGGTATGGTTTCGGTAGTAGGAATAGCAGTGGACATGGTTTCAGCCGAAACCGAGACACTCGCGGTAGGCCTAGCCGTGGTTTCAGCCAAAACCGCGGGCCGCGAGTGTCGGTCCTTTTCCTTGCGTTTTTTGACCATATGCGTAGTCGGAGTCTCCGACGGCATTTTATAAGCAAAATCGGTTCCAAAAATCTCCTCTGCAAACTCCGACCGACGTCTGAGAGTCCGTCGGTTGAAGGAGGCACAGGCTAAACAAGCTGATACGTCGTGGTCTGGGCCTAAGCAAGGAAGGCAGTAAGAATGGAAATCCTTATGAGGTATTTGTTTCTCACAAGTTAAACAATTATTTACATTGTCTGACATCGGCTGAGGCAAGAAAGAGTCCCCAACGGGGTACTTAGCTTTTTTCGAAGTCTTCGGTAGCTGAAATCTCTGGATCTGACCGACCGGCACTTGCGAACAGCTTCTGCTTCGGGCACCGCGCGGCAAGAAAGACTGAGGAAAATGGCGCCGGCTGATGCTTTTATACCCCAGCCGCTCTGACGTCGGGGAAGAGGCGACATCAGCCGACGCCGCACCCAGACTTTGGAATCCGGCTGACCGAAGGGCTGCCTGAGGCAGGACAACCCATATGTTATGACTGCAGATGCATCCTTGAAGGACATCAGAGACCACCATTGGACTGCAACAGTCTACTGTAGAACCCTCGGGTAAAAACCTGGCTAATGGCATCAGACAGATCGCTGGCTCCACGGACCCCAAGACCCTGAAAATGAAGTGGACCAGAGGACAAAACAGATCTAGGAGCCACTGAACTTGGGATCTAATTAGCTGCACACGTCCAAGAGGTAAGGCTGAAATCACTAACACAGTGTCTAGCTGGATGCCAATAAACTCCATGTTCTTGGTCAGAATCAGAATAGACTTGGCTCGATTCACAGTAATGCCTAACTGGTCGAACAGGCAAAGAAGTTACCGAGTGGCTGCAACCAGTCGATGCTTCGTGGGAGCTGTGAGGAGCCAATCGCCAAGGTAAGGAAACACCTGGAATCCCTGCAGTTTCAGGTGAGCCATGCACCTGGTGAACACCCAGGGGGCAGTGCTGAGGCCAAAGAGCAAGGTCCTGAAGTGGTAATGATTGTTCCTACATGAAAGCAGAGATGTCTACTGGAGCACCTGTCTAATTTCTTATGATAGTACACATTCTGGAGATCCACAGAGCACATCCATACATCCTTGTTCAAAAGAGACACGATGGACTGACAAGTAACCATCCGGAACTTCGACTTCTTGATACAGAGGTTTAACTTACTTAAGTCCAGGATTGAAGTAAGTCCCCCATTTTCTTTGGCACAAAAAAAGTGAAGTAAGTTCTGTACTCTCGTTGTCCTGGTGGGACCTCCTGGATGGCTCTCTTCTGAAGAAGCTTGAGCACTTCTTGCTGAGCTAACTCCCCCTGACAGGGTGATGCATTTGTGAGAAGTTTCCTAGACAGTGGGGGGTGGGAAAAGGGAACAAAATAAAATAGCTCCTGGAAATCGATATCTGTGCAGTGAGTGAGACCTGGTTCAAGGCTCCAGAGAGCACTCCTGCAATACCAGGCTACAACTCTTACCACACTTTTCGGCAACCAAACCAGGATCGAAACACTAAGGGTGGAGGAGTGTCCATATTCACCAAGGATATTCACACCACCAGGCTAGTTGCCCAACACAATGCATCTAAAATTCTCCAAGTGCAACTAACACTAGGTAAGACTGCAATCCAAACTGAAGCTTGCTACAGATCCCCCACCATGCCCCAAGATTCTCACTACACCTTTCTAAACATACTGGAAAATAATATGATACAACCAAATACCCTAATACTGGGTGATTTCAACTACCCTGTCATTTAATGGGAAAACTACTCTGGTACCAACACCTTTGCCCAACGGTTCTTGGAATTCATAAATTCCAACACCTTGGCTCAACTAATCCAAAGTCCCACCAGGGGCTCCAATATCATAAACCAGGTCATTACCAACATGGGAAATCGATGCTCCACACCTATGGTCAAACCCCCTCGTTGGTCAGGTCTGACCATAAGCTAATCACCCATAACATTCACATTCCACGCCCACCCCCCCCAGTTTAGGAAACCTCCATAAAAAACTTCTCCAAAGCCAACTTCATGTTACTCAAGTCAGAAGTGACAAACTTCATGACACCCATGCAGACGGTAACTGAAAGTTCGACTGCTGAATCCTACACTAAGGCAGTGTACGAGCACATCCACTCATGCATGAATCGTGCCATCCCAAAAAGAACTAAGATGCTCTCCTCCAAAAACAGGAGGCCAATCTGGTGGCCCCCTATCATAAACAAACTTTACAAGAAAAGGAAGAAACTGTTGCAGAAAAGAGGAAAATGCCAGGATGCAAAAATACTCCCTTACCAGCATCAGTAAGAAGCTAAGATCCCTCATAAAATCCTCCAAAGCTAGTTATGAAAATAAAATTGCTAAAGATTCCAAAGACAACTACAAGGCTTTCTATAACTATGTCAAGAATCTAAATGGCAATACTCAGATCTGCTCTGAGCTACAACGGAATGGCATTAAATATTCTGATCCCAAGGATATTGTCAATATCCTCGTAGATCTATACAGTTTCGACTTCACCCCCTCTCATCCCCTAAACGGCCCATCTCAATACCGGAAGATTGCCAAATTCCAGTAATAATGGCCAAACAGGTAAAAATGCACTCTCCAAAGCTAAGAATACAGTATTCATGGGACCAGATGACATCCCGGGCTGTGTATTACATGAGCTACAAAATGAACTGGCACCTCATCTAAGTGTCATATTTAATCATATCCTCACCTCAGGCTTCATGCCCACTGAGTGGCGCACAGCTACAGTTATCCCACTCCACAAAGGGGGGATCCACCTTGGATCCCAGGAACTACTGCCCCATCAGTCTGAAAAGCCTGATCTGCAAAGGCCATGGAACTTATAAACAAAAACATTGGCAACCTACAAACACTGGACCCCACCCAGTTTGGGATCGCGAAGGGCCGATCTCGTCTCCTGAACCTGACTGACTTCTTCGAATCAGTCTCCAGAGCAGTGGACGAGGGTAAGGCGGTCCACATAGCCTATCTGGAACTCGCCAAGGCCTTTGACACCATCCCCCACTCTGGAATCATATACAGACTTGCTAAGCTGAGCATTAACCCCTACGTCACTCGATAGGTTGCCAACTGGCCTACTGACAGGACCCACACTGTAAAAGTAGCCGACTCCAAGTCCAGCTCCAGACAAGTGGAGTACCTCAGGGTTCAGTCCCGGGACCGTTCTTGTTTGGTATCTACTTCTCTGAAGTACAGACCAACACTAAGAGACTCTGGCTAACAAAGTTTGCAGATGACTGCAAACTGGAAGCCATTACTGAATCCCCAAATAATGTAGACACTCTACGAAAGGGCCTTACAGAAAAGTACAGTTTTGTACCTACCATAAATGTAGATGTTCGAAGATCCACATTGCTGCAGTCCTTACACTTGGGTAGTCCGCTGTCCTCGGTCGGCCCGAATATCAAAGTATTAGGCTGACGTCGGTCAAGGCGCTTAAGACTGACATCAGGACGTCAGGGTACAAATGCGCATGACCGACGTCATATCCTCAGTCTTTTCTTGCCCCAGATGTCAGAAGACCCTAAAAAGAAAGGTCAAAACCAAAAGACAGCAAAAAACAACCAACCACCCTTGCACTAATCATATGTACAATATATACAATATCCACAATATTCACAACCCAAACCACACAACCGCCTCTAACTACAGAGGGAAGGAGGGAGGTAAATTGGACTGCAGCAATGTGGATCTTGAACATCTACATTTATGGTAGGTACAAAACTGTACTATGTTCTTCATCTCACATTGCTGCAGTCCTTACACTTGGGTAGAATCACAAAGCAGAGGTAAGGGAAGATGGCAAAACTATAAAGCATTAGGAGCTGCCAAAATGCCCTGTAAAATTGCAGTGGCAAAACCAGCCCTAGATTTAGAGTAAAGTGGAAGGTGGTAATGCTTAGAGAAAGTATGCACTGAACTCCAAGTAGCTGCCTCCAAAATATCTTTAGTCGCCACCCCCCTTAAAAAAGCTGTAGAAGTGGCAGTAGCCCTAGTGGAATGAGGCCTAATCCCAACTGGAATCTCCTTACCATGATGGGAATAACAGAAAGCAATACAAAACCCAATCCACTTGGAAATAGTTTGTTTTGACACAGGCTTTCCCTGAGAACCCAAAGCAAATGAAACAAATAACTGCTGAGACTGCCTGAACCCTTTAGTTCTGCTCAAATAATATCGCAACTGCCTGTGTATATCCAAAGTGTGCAAAATCTTTTCCCCTTTATTTTGGGGGTTTGCATAAAAAGTAGGCAAATGAATAGTTTGGTTTAAAGCCACACTAGAAACCACTTTAGGCATAAAGGAAGGATTAGTACGCAAAGATACCCTATCCTTATGGAAAATTAAGAAAGGCTCAACCACCATAAGGGCCTGTAATTCAGAAACCCTTCTCGCAGAGGTAATGGCCAACAAAAAAGCAGTCTTCCATGATAAATATTTCAACTCGGCAGTAGCTGCAGGCTCAAAAGGTTGTAGAGTGAGTTTCTCCAACACAAAATTGAGATCCCAAGCCGGAGTAGGAGCTCTACGTGGGGGTCTTATATTCTTTGCCCCTCTAAGGAATTACTTAAAGGATGAGAAAACAATGGTGGGTCACAGTCATAGTGAGCAGAAATTGCTGCAGCATGAACCTTAATAGAAGAGAAGGACAAACCTTTGTCCAGTAACTCAGTAAGATATTGAAGAGCCACACTTAAATTAGGCTTAGAAACATCAAATTCCTTTGCTGTACTCCAAAATAAAAATCTCTTCCATTTATCTGCGTACACTTTCCTTGTACTAGGCCTTCTGGCCTCCAAAATAACATTCAAAACTTGCTGTGGAAGCTGAGACCCTCCAGGGTTTAAAACAGAATATGCCAGGCTGTTGCATGTAGAGAGTGAAGTTTGACATTGAGTAAATGACTGTTCTCCTGAGACAGCAGGTGTGGAATCGAAGGCAAAGGCCATGGAGGCTCCCGTACCAGACTTCTCAGTAATGGGTACCAGTGCTGTCGAGGCCAATATGGAGCTATTAAAATCATCTTTGGCTTGTCCTGTCTGACCTTCAGGAGTACCTTTGGGAGGAGAGGCAGAGGTGGACAGGCATACACATGAAGATTGCTCCAATTGAATGAAAGAGCATCCACTTTCCAAGCTGTGGGATGAAACCTTTTGTGCAAAACTTTGGCAGCTGGTAGTTTAGTGGAGAAGCGAACAGATCTATGTCTGGAGTTCCCCATAACACTGTCAATTTCTGAAATACATGAGGATCCAATTTCCACTCGTGGGGATCCATAATTTGTCTGCTCAACACATCTGCTAAGGAGTTCTGTGCTCGGCAGAAACCTTGCCTGAAGATTCAGCTGTAAACTGAGAGCAGTCTCCCACAAAATCATTGCTTGTCTGCATAGAGGATAAGAATGTGTTCCCCCTTGCTTGTTGATGTACCACATGACAGTTGTGTTGTCTGTTAGAACCAACACCTGCCCTGGAAGAAGTAAATCCTTGAAAGCTATTAATGCAAATTGGACTGCTAACATCTCCTTCAAGTTGATATGTAGATGTTGAAGTCTGGCAGGCCACGTGTCTTGTACCCACTTTCCATTTAGATGAGCTCCTCAAGCTTTGTCTGAGGCATCTGTCGTTAGAATCTGACTCGCCTCTGGTCGGGTCTCAAGAGTCTCCCTTGTTTAGGTGACATTCCTGAGCCCACCACAAAAACTCCTTTTGAATGCAAGGTATTATCTGAATGACAGCGTCCATATCTTGGCAGTGCTGTTTCCATACATTTTTGAGATACCATTGTAGCTTCCTCATATGCAGTTTGGCATTGGGAAGCACCAGAATACAAGATGCCATGAACCCCAAGACTTGAAGGACTGTCCTTGCAGTCAGCCTGGACTGATGAGACAATTGATGGAAGTAAAGAGAAAGATTCTTTTGTTTGTCCGGGGTCAAAAAGGCCATCTGGGACGCTGTATTCAGTCTCACACCCAGAAAGCACATGTCCTGAGAGGGTACTAGACTGGACTTTATTTCGTTCACAGAATACCCCAGGCATCTTAGCACTGCTATCACATACTGTAAATGATGAATAAGTTCGTCCTTTTCTTGGGCCAGAATCAGGCAATCGTCCAAATAAGGATAGATCTGTATTCCTCTTAGCCTGAAGAAAGCTATCACTGGAGCCAGAACTTTCGTGAACACTCTGGGCAGTAGATAAGCCAAAGGGCAATGCAGAGAACTGATAATGAGAAGTCCCAGCCAAACGCAGATACTTCCTGCAACTGAGCCTGATAGGAACATGAAGGTAAGCCTCCTTGAGATCCAGAGTCACCATCCAGTGATCTTTGCCCAGCAGAGGCAAAAGCTGTTGTAACGTCAACATTTTGAACTTGGGAATGTCCAGATATGTGTTGAGGATAGATAAATCCAAAATTGGTCTCCACGTGTTCCCCTTCTTTGGTACTAGGAACAGGCGAGAATAAAATCCTAGGCCCACTTCTGGTAGAGGGACCGGTTGTATGGCCCCTATTTGAAGTAGCAGAGAAATTTGCTTGTGAGCCTCTAGTCTTTGCTGAGGAGGAACGTCTGGCATGCCTTTGAAAGGAGGCAAGGTATGGAAATAAAACTTGTAACCTTGGTGTATGATATCCAATACCCATGTCTTGAGTAATCAAACTCCAATTTTCCTTGAAGAGTGCCAACCTTCCTCCCAAAGGTGCTGCCAGGCAAGAAGGATCTGGCAGTTGAAAAGGTAGGTCATTGGGCCTGTTTACGAAAGGACTGGCCCCTGCCCTCACCCGAAGACTGTGCAGGTGAACTCCCCGTCCTAGGTCTGAAGGAACTCTGAGCTCTGCCCCTACCACGTCTAGATCTACCCCTAGACTGAGAATCATAAGAAGGATACATCCACCCCTTAGCAGGCCAATTCCTACTAAACTTCGGAGGCTGAACTTGCAAAAAATCTTTAACAGCCTGCATAGACTTAGCCTTGTCTTCCATTTTCTTCAAGACTGACTCCACAGGTGAACCAAACAACACATCAGACTGTAAAGGAGCATCCAAAATCCTTGTCTTAACATGGTCAGATAAATTCTGATCCCTCAGCCAGGCGTGCCTGCGAAGAACTGAACCAGTGGCAGCCACCCTAGACGAGGCCTGTACAGCATCAAAACCACATTGTAAAGAATGCTTACCCACCTGTTCCGAGACATGCACCAAATTTTGTAATTCTTTACACTCAATGCCTTCCGCCAGAGCATCTACCCTAGACTTCAATTGAGAAAGAAGATAGTTTTGATATTTCAACATGTGAAACTGGTAATTCAAAGCCCTCATAGCTAAGGTGGAAGAAGTATAGACTTTCTTTCCCCATCTATCCAAAGCTCTGGCCTCTTTATCTGGAGGAACCAGATTTTTTACAACAGAGGCCTTGACACCCTTAGGTCCCTGACTAACTGGGTCCACCCTAGGACTCTTATAAAGATATTTATGAGCCTCAGGCACCCTGTAATACCTATCCGGTTTAACAGGAGCAGGAAGCAAAGAATCAGGATTAAGAGAAGCCTCTGCAAACACATCTTCCACAACATCCAGAACAGGTGGTATAGCCAAAGGCCTATGCTGGGGTAAAAGCAAAAATTCCCTAAGCCTTTTCCTGGAATCAGAGAAGTCCTGACCTTCCCACTTAAAATGTTCCCTCATGGAATGAAGAGTCTCTGAAAAAGAAAAATCCTCTGGAGGAGAAGCAGAAGGAGTCGAATCATCTGCATCAGAATCAGAATAAGGAGAGTACTCCTGCAAGTCTTCAGCCGAAGACTCTGAAACATCGAAGCCTGCTCAAAACTCCCCAACTCTGGTTCCACCCTAGGCCTCTTATCAGGAGGGGCAAAGAACCTCTAATCAAAGTAATTAAATCTTCTGCCATTTTAAGCATGTGCTTCTTGGGCACAGATCCTGTAGAACTAGGAGTGACACCAACAGAAGCTAAACCTGGCCTGCCTCTGGGAGAAGCCTTGGAAACAGAAGGAGAGGGCCTAACCACCCTAGGAAGGGAGGGAGTACAGTAACTTGAGAAGCCCCTTCAGCCTGACCTGCCTCCTGAGAGGCCGCATCCTGCAATATCAAAGTCTCCCCCTGGGACTCCAGAGAAGCCTCCGGCGGAACCACCGGTTCCACTGACGCCTCTAAAGAACCGGCGTCCGGCAGACGACTCTTCTTGCCTGGGTTTAGCGGCTTTGTCTTTGCGCTTCTTGAAGCGGGCCGGAGCATCCAACGGCATATTATAATTGCACCGCTTCGAAGACCAACCTGGCACAATCTAACCTTCGCTAATAGTGCGCTTATTGAACCTAGCACAAAAGCGACACCCAACAACGTCGTGCTCAGGCCCCAAACAAGGAATACACAAAGTATGATAATCCCTATGCGGTATCTGCTTCCCACAAGAAATACAGTTATTCACTTTTTCTGACATCCGGTAAACCACTGAGGCAAGAAAAACTAAAATATTCCCCAACGGGGTACTTAGCCAACTTTGACTCGGTCTGAAACTCCGAATTCGAAAAATTTCAGAACGCCGAATGGCACTTGCACGCTGCTTCTGCATCGGACCATGCGGCAAAAAAGACTGAGGATATGACGTCGGTCATGCGCATTTGTACCCTGACGTCCTGATGTCAGTCTTAAGCGCCTTGACCGACGTCAGCCTAATACTTTGATATTCGGGCCGACCGAGGACAGCGGACTACCCAAGTGTAAGGACTGCAGCAATGTGAGATGAAGAACATCAGAGGCTTGGTGCCAGAGACATGGGCTCAAGCTCAATGCCAAGAAATGAGAAGTTATGTACTTACCATAACGTTCCACGTTAGTTGTCTTCTTCTCACCTTCTTTCTTGCTGGATGGGTTCGGAGCCGAACCTCGGCTCCGACTCGGCCTATTACTAAAGCACGAAAACTATTTTTACCGGCTCGAGGCTATCCTATGTCCCATAATGCTAGGCGTTATATACCCAGATCTCGTTTGATAGCTAACACTATGGTCATACATGTCCCACCACAACAGAGAATATATTGTTTTATATATATATATATATATATATATATATATATATATATATATATATATATATATATAAAAATGGAAGCTCTTATAAATATATACATTTCTTTTATAAGAGTTATCAAGAGAAGCAAGAGAGCTAGCTGAGGAGATAACTCTAGTGACAAAAAAATCTCACAAGATACTCTCAGTATTTCCAGGCTAGGGGGATGGAGGGTGGGACGTAAGAAAGAAGGCGAGAAGAAGACAACTAACATGGAACGTTATGGTAAATACATAACTTCTCAATGTTAAGTTGTCAATCTCGCCTTCATTCTTGCTGGATGGGACAGCGTCCCTAGCACCTGGATCCTGGGTGGCTCAATGGAACAGACTTGAGTACAGTGGAACCAAAATCAGCCCGGCTTCTGTAGGCCATGTCCAGCTTGTAATGAGAAATAAAGGTATGAGGAGAAGCCCATGTGGCTGCTGCACAAATGGAATCCATTGGCAATCTTGCCTGAAAGGCTACTGAAGAAGCTAATGCTCTGGTTGAATGAGCTCTGGGCTTAGAAGGGAGCTCTTTATGCCTCAATTGGTAAATCAACATGATAAACAGAGGTCAACCACCTGGACAAGGTTACTTTGGAAACAGGCAGGCCTTGCTTCCCTTCCGCATAAGAGAGGAAGAGCTGGTCTGATTTCCTCGTCTGCTTAGTTCTATCCAGGTAGAAGCGTAATTGACGGTGAACATCCAAACAATGCAACTTTCGTTCAGCCCTATTGGTATAATTTGGGAAGAAGACAGGAAGATCGATGGCTTGATTCAGATTTTTTTCAGAGAGTACTTTGGATAAAAAGGATGGATTAGTCCTAAGTGACACTATCTTTGTGAAAAACAAGGTAAGGAGGGTGAACACAAAGGGCTTGAAGTTCCGATATCCTTATTGCTGAAGTGATAGCTACTAAAAAGAGAGTTTTCTACGAGAGCAGCTTTAACGAACAGTAAGCCGCCGGCTCAAAAGGAGGAAGAATTAAAGACGACAGCACCAAATTTAGGTCCCACGGAGGGGGAGGATCTTTTGCTGGTCTGCTGGGACTGGCTGGATAGCTCTTTTTCTTAGCAGCTTTGAAATTTCTAGTGCTGCTAGATCCCCCAGACCGGGTGGAACGTCTGGAAGGGGCACTTTTGGCTGTTGTGGGGTTTGAATAAAGGGAATTCTGTAACCCTCGGATACGATCGACCGTACCCATTTGTCTTGCGTGAGGGAATGCCAGGCTTCTGAGTACAGTGATAGTCTTCCCCGACTGCCTCCGAAGGTGGACAGTCGGGCAGCTCTTCAGGGGTGCTGGAAGGGTTTGTCAGGGAAAGATTCTCTGCTACCCTGATTCTGCGGACCCCCCCCGCCCCTTGGGCGGCGTCTATTATTGTTCCCTCCTCTGCCTTTGGAGGGAAGCTCACCACGTGCATCAGGCAGTACCCCCTGAGGTTTGCAGAACCACATTTTGCCACTCTTCTGACCCTTAGGGTATTGTCTAGAAGGAGTGGAAAAAAGGACTCCCACGGCAGAGAGAGTCTTGCCTTCCTGATCGCACCTGGTCAATGTATCCTTCACTTGAGGTCCAAACAAGGCAGAACCATCAAAGGGGGTGTTAATGAAGGATGCCTTGAAGGGGTCAGCAAAGTTACAAAGCCGCATCCAGGCGTGTCTCCTTAGAGCAACGCCCATGCCTGCAGCCCTACTCGCCCCATCGGCTGCATAGGAAATGAGCCGCATGGAGGAGTTGACAATCGAGTTCAGGGTCGGCAGCTGGGAGTTGATCTTTTCCTGAGACCCCGTAGCTGATGGGTCCTGTAAGGTATCACCCAGTTCTTTGAGAAGATCTCTTTGAAGACAGGTGAAATGGCACAAATAATTCAGCGACCGCATGGCAAAGGTCGCTGAAGAAAACATCCGCTTACCATACCTGTCCATAGTCCTAGATTCCTTATTAGGAGGATTGACAGGTACTGAAGGGTCAGCCAACACCTTCTTAGTGGCCGCCACCACCACCATGGCATCAACAGGGACGCCCTTAGTTAGAAACTACCTGTCAGAAGGGGCTGTAATAAATTTTGTAGGCCTCCGGGGAGTTGGTTCGATAGTATCTGGAGCCGTCCACGCCTTTTGAGCCACCACATCCATGAGTGGGTCTAAAGGCGGAGAAACCCAGGAGGTGAAAGGGCGAGAACCAAACGCATCTAGGTACACAGACTCGTCCTCGGAAGGGTTGAGGGAAGACCAGTTCCCTCTCTGCTTGACAATCTCCAGGATGTCAGAAAAGGAGACATGTTCAGTGGGGGACCTTGGGGACCCTTCCGACTCATCCAGGTCTATGTCCGATGTGACTGACTCAGGGGAGTCCACATAATTCCTCTTGCATGTTCTCTTTTGAGGGGGCTCCCCTGCAGGATCCGGGGAGACCTCAGAAGAGGAGGATACGCCCAATGGGGCTACCTGGAATGTTTGTTCTCCACGCTTGGGGTCGGGAGGGTAGGCAGAGGCTGAAGCAGGCTCCATAGAGGGAGGGGCCGACGGGGTCGACCGTGGCGCCAGTATAGGAGCCAGCATGCTCCTCATGACTTCAAAGGCACTCCTATCAGGCAGGGAAAAGGGACCCAGCTCCGAAGAGATAAGGGCTCCCCCCGGCACCGAGAGGGATGGCTCCGAGGCCGATGTCGGGGCCGAACTCACCTGCGCCGAGGCTCCGAGAGGGAGAACGGGGTCGGACAAGGGTCTGATGCCACTCGGAGCCGACGAGGGAGTCTCAGCGCCCAGATCCCTCCAAGGACAGAACCAAGGACGGGATCGGAGCCGACAAGGGTGGTATCTGTTCCGATGCCCCAACGGTGCTAACCCCGACTACCTCCGGCTCCGAGCTCAAAGGAAGGGTCGGAGGAGGAATTGGAGGAGGCGTTGGGGTAGCCACTGTCTGATGAAAGGGTTATGCAACATCTGGGCCAGCACCTGCGACTTTAAGAGCCTACTGACTACCCTCTCGAGGTCGTGATCCGACAGCCTGGAAGACCGAGAGGAGTGAGACCTATGGCTCTGCTCCGATAGTAAAGGGGACTTCGGAGCCGAACGCACCGTCTCCAAGGAAGGAGATCGGGAACGTTTTCGGCTTGGAGACGGCTCCAACACTAAAGTCGGAGCCGACTGAGGCCTCGATGCATCGGTTCCAGCCAGAACAGATGAGATAGAAGGAGGTCCGCTCAGTGCCAGCTCCGGACATGGAGCTGACGGTATGGCGGGCTTAGAAGGTCTACCGGACAGAGGCTTCATCGGAGAACCTTCAGGCTTTAGCAAGCCCCCAAGGATGAGCTTGTTTCTGCGTTCCTGCAGGACTCTTGGACTGAAGGCATGGCAGACAGAACAAGAGTCCTACAGGTGCAGAGGGCCCAAACAATATACACAAGAAGTGTGACCGTCTGTCAGAGACATCTTCTGACAGCATGAGTCACACTTCTTAAATCCTGAGACCTTGGTATCCTTGGACATACCACAGGACCGGGACAAAAAGTCTATTCAAGCACACAAAACACAAACACACTCAAAAACCCTTGAAAAGACCCACACAACAGCTACTTTAAAAACTTCGCTACAGGGAAGGGAACAATATTCCACACACACACTCAAAGGAAATACCCAACTACCAACTAAAGAAAAGGACCAAAGGCCTATCCACCTAGGGGTGGAGAGAGAGAGAGAAGAAACTACTAAGAAAAGGAGGGGAAAACTAGCCGGTACACTACTAACACTACTAGGACAAAACTAAAAGAAAATTTACAAAAACTAAGTGCAAATATAAAAAATTTTAATACGACCTGGAGCCAGTGAAAAACGCAACCTCGTAGCTGAAGCGGCAAACGAGATTTGGGTATATGACGCCTAGCATTATGGGACATAGGATAGCCTCGAGCCGGTAAAAATTGCTCTCGAGCTTTAGTAATAGGCCGAGTCGGAGCCTAGGTTCGGCTCCAAACCCATCCATCAGGAATGAAGGCGAGATTGACAACTTAACATTGTATAGTTATCACCTTTTTCGAAAAAACATGTACCCGTGAATTACCACATAGGTGGCAGTACACTAAACACCGAAAGTGTGACAAGAGACTTAGGGACACAGGTGAAAAGTGGTCTTGCCTTCAATAACCACATCGCCACAAGTCAGGAAATCCTTCTATGTGGCACACCTCATCACTAAGGGCTTTTCATCCAGGAAAAAGAAGGTCACTGTCCCACTGTACTCATCCCTCATTAGACCCATTATACAATACAACACCCCGTTTGGTATGTACCTCTCAAGACATCTGCAACAACTGGAAAGGCTGCAGAAATACCTCACTAAAAGAATCACAGGCCTAAAGCAAATGCCCTATGCTGACCGCCTTAAAAAAACTCCAGCTATACTCTGTCGCATATAGTCTACTCAGAGGCAATCTCTGCTTAACATACAAGGCCATGTGTAACCCAGAGCTGTTGGACATGCTACCATAAAGAAATCCCAATCCCTCAGAGCAACATGCTCCAGGGATGTAAACTTTGTCGTCACAATAAACAAAACATGCTGGAGGGATAGGTTCTTCACCCACAGACTCTCCAGACGCTGTAACAGACTGCCCATACAGGTCAAGCAGAGCGCCTCTTTGGCCCTCTTTTCAAAAGGAACCTTGACGATTGGATGGGAGAAAGGAAATTCACCCCGGGGATCATATCAGTCACCCTGCTAGACAGGGGTCCAGGAAATAAATAGTGTGGGAAGAAATAGCCAAGGAATTGTTACAGCTAGGCTTGTATAGGCCCTAGGGCCGATAGCCTATTACCAACCTATGAAATAATGTTTAGCACTCAAAGATCTCTTGTGATGTTTGCCCAGGCCAAAGGGTGCAGAGACAAATGATCCCAGACTGCCTCCAGGGCAGGACATTCGGGCAACACTTCAGGAACTCTGGAAGAACTTATCAGAGAAGGGTTCCTGGAGCTCCGATTTTGCAGACCCCCTCTGCCTCTACAGTGGCATCTACCACTGAACCTTCTCCCCGACCTCTAGAAGAGGGTTCATCCTGACTCTCATGAAATGAAGACTGTGACTTCCTGAAGTAAAATTTCTTACTCGCTCATTGTTTCTTAGAAAAGGACCTCTGAGCAGTAGATAATTGGATTCCCACAGCTGACAAGGTCTTCCCTTCTTGCTCACTGCAGGTCAGTGTGTCAGACCAAACAGCATTGAGCCATCAAAGGGGGAAAAGGTGAAGGACGCTTTAAAGGACTCTGCAAACCAGAATAAGCACACCCAGGCAAAATGCTAAATAGCAATGCCTATATGCCAGCAGCTCGGTAGGTGCCTTCCGCAGCACTGGAAATCAGCCTCATCGAGGAATTAGCAAGGGACGCAAGACTGGATAGCTTGCGAGACACTTTGTTCAAGTCCTCGGCAGGGATAAACTCAGAAAGGGAAGTGATGAGTTCCTTAACCAAATTACTTTGGAGGTGGGTGAAATGTGCCAAATTATTAAGCGCCCGCAGACCAAATGTAGCGGAGGCAAAAACCCGCTTTCCATGTATGTCAGTCGCCCAGGATTCATGTCTGTGAAGATGGACAGACGTGCTCTGCTCCATCTCTTTTTTAGTGGCAACAGCTACCACTACAGCATCGACTGGCACCCCTAAGGACCAAAATAAGAAGTTATGTACTCACCATAACGTTCCATCTGAGTAGGTATCTTCATTTGTCTGCAACCTTTGGGATACGGATGTGATCTCGGATCCGAGCCGGCAACTTCTACCACAGCATAGATCCGAGCTCCTAGCTCCTCCCTTTACCCATAATCCTGCCAACCCTGACTGACCTCAGATCAAGTTTGCCTGATATAACCATTGTTACTGTGCCCCAGAATGGGCTTATCTAAGGCAGATCCTATAGGTCAGGGGGAAGGAGGGGGGGATGGTTGCAGACAAATGAAGACACCTACTCAGATGGAATGTTATGGTGAGTACATAACTTCTTAATCTGAAGTAGGAACTTCATTTGTCAGCAACCTTTGGGACAGAGTCCCCAGCTACCTGAATCCTGGGTGGCCTTTATGGAAGAATATTCCAGAGCACTGCAGAGCCAAAGGATGCCCTACCTCTGGAGACAACATACAGTTTGTAATGGCTGATAAAGGTATGAGATGAGGCCCATGTGGCTGTGGAACAAATATCATCTAAGGGAACCCTAGATTTAAAAGACGCCAAAGTAGCGACGGCCCTAGTAGAATGAGCTCGGACTCCCTGAGGTGCAGGCATTCCCGAACTCTGATACGCCAAGAGGATACAACTAGCTATCCACCGTGACAGTTTACCTTTAGAAATTGACTTGCCTAAACTTGTTTTGGCAAAGGAGACAAACAACTGGTCAGATTGCCTATAACCAGCAGTTCGATGAATATAAAAGCGTAATTGTCTGTGCACATCCAAGGAATGCAGTTTGTACTCTCCTTTGTTCTGGTAATTGGGAAAGAAAGTAAAGTTTTGTACCTACCATAAATGTAGATGTCCGATAGGTATGCATCTGCAGTCCTTACATATGGGTTGTCCTGCCTCAGGCAGCCCCTCGGTCAGCCGGATTCCAAAGTCTGGGTCCGGCGTCGGCTGATGTCGCCCTTTCCCCAACGTCAGAGCGCCTGGGGTATAAAAGAATCAGCCAACGCCATCTTCCTCAGTTTTTCTTGCCCCAGATGCCAGGTGCCCTCTAAGGAAGGCTAAATTTGGAGAAATGCAAAATATTCCAAACATGCACAGTAATAAAAAACAAATACACCATAACAGATAACCCCAGCTAGCTATAAGAGGGATAAGTACACAAGAAATACCACAGAGAGGAAGGAGGGAGGGAAAACCTGACTGCAGATGCATACCTATCAGACATCTACATTTATGGTAGGTACAAAACTGTACTATGTCCTTCAAGGATGCATCTGCAGTCCTTACATATGGGTAGAATATCATAGTCAAGCTGGGGGTGGTAGGATCTAAGAAAATTATGGTGTAGCTAAAATGCCCTGCAGGACTGCCGTAGCAAAGCCTGCTCTGGATCTGTAATATAAGGGCAAATTGTAATGCTTGGTAAATGTATGCACGGAGCTCCATGTAGCAGCTTCTAAAATGTCCTTGGTAGCCACCCCTCTTAAAAAGGCTGTGGAGGTGGCTGTGGCTCTGGTGGAATGAGGCCTGATGTTAAGCTGGCACAGTTTTTCCATGATAGGAGTAGCAGAATCGAATGCAATTTCCTATCCATTTTGAAATTGTCTGTTTGGAAATTGCTCTGCCTTGGATGCCTGCAGCATATGCTACCAATAGCTGGTCAGTTTTTCTGAAAGTCTTAGTTCTGTCCAAGTAGTAGCGTAACTGTCTGTGAATGTCCAGGGTATGCAGAAGTTTTTCTCCCTTGTTTTGCGGATCTGGAAAGAAGGCAGGCAGGTGAATAGCTTGGTTCAATGAGACCCTGGATACCACCTTTGGCATGAATGAAGGATTGGTTCTCAAGGAGACTCCGTCCTGATGAAAAATAAGAAATGGTTGTACTGCCATGAGTGCCTGCAATTCAGATACTCTTCTTGCTGAGGTTATGGCCAGAAGGAAGGCAGTCTTCCAAGACAGGAACTGTAACTCTGAAGATGCTGCTGGTTCAAAGGGAGGTAGAGTCACGTAGGCACTGGTGGTTTTCTTGGAGGATTGATGTTTTTAATTCCTCTTAGAAACTGCCTTAGGAGAGGATGAGAGAAGACAGGTGGATCATTATTGTATTCTGCTGAAATTGCTGAAGCATGAATTTTTATGAAAGAGTAAGAAAGGCCATTGTGGAGCCTTTCTGCCAAGTATTCCAGGATATGTGCCATGCTCATTACTGTGGCATCTAGGCCCTTTGCAGTGCTCCAAGTGTGGAATCTTTTCCATTTTGCTGAATATGCTTTTCTCGTGGAAGGTCTGCGAGCTTCCATGATGATATCCTTCACTCTCTTGGATTGCTCTTCCTGGTGAGGAGTCAAGGTATTCTCCAGGCTGTCAGCTGCAAGGTTTTAAGGCTGGAGTGCAGAGTTTTGTAATTGTACTGTGTTAGAAGGAGTGACCATTGTGGTAGAGGCCACGGTTTTGTGTGCGACAAGCATCGTAACAGTGGGTACCCAGTGCTGCCTCGGCCAATCCGGGGCTATTAGAATCACTTTTGGCTGCTCTGTCCTGATTTTCAGTAAGACCCTGGACATTAGTGGAAGAGGTGGAAATGCATACACTGTTAGAGTATTCCAGCTGAAAGAGAGGGCGTCCACTTTCCATGCTTGTGGGTGGTATGTCCTTGAACAGAATTTCTTCAGCTGATGATTGTGGTGGGAGGCAAAAAGATCCATGTCCGGCCTTCCCCAAAATTGTGTTATCTGAAGGAAGATGTCTGGGTGTAGCATCCATTCATGTGGATCCATGGTATTTCTGCTTAGGCTGTCCGCCAGTATATTGTCTTTTCCTGGCACAAACTGGGATTGCAGCTCTATACTGAGTTTTAGGGAAAGTTCCCAAAGATTCATTGCTAGTCTGCAAAGAGGGTAGGAATGTGTACCTCCTTGCTTGTTTATGTAACACATAACTGTGGTATTGTCTGTCCTTATTAGCAGGTGGCCTTGATGTAGAAAGTCCTTGAAGGCCTCGATTGCATGTATCACTGCCAGCATTTCCTTTTGGTTTGTGTGCATGTGCAATTCTTTGAGACCATAGCCCTTGGATGCATCTGTCCTCCATGTGTGCTCCCCATCCATGGTCTGAAGCGTCCGAGGTAATGGTTTGGCTGGTTACTGGTTTGCTGAAAGGCAGACCCCTGTTTGACTGGCTTGCTTGGGCCCACCACAGGAATTCCTTTTGAAGGCATGGAATGAGTGGTATCAAAGTTTCTAGGCTGTGATTGTGCTGAGACCATAAACTCCTTAGGTACCATTGTAGTTTTCTCATATGCAGCCTTGCTTGTGGAATCAGAAGAATGCACGATGCCATGTAACCCAGGGCCTGCAGGATTTTCCTTGCAGTCATCTGAGTTTTGTCAGATTTTTGAAGTAATCCGGTAGCTGTCTTTGTATTTCTTCTGTGAGAAAAGCCATTTGGGTGGTTGTATCTAGTTCCGCACCCAGAAAAGTTATTCTTTGGGATGGCACAAGTCTTGACTTGTGAATGTTGACTGTGTATCCCAAGGCCTGCAGAAGGCGGATGGCATAATTCAAATGTTTTTCCAAAGTTTGTTGGCTGTCCGCTTGTATAAGGCAGTCGTCCAGATACGGGTATATCTGAATCCCCTGAAGTCTGCAGTGTGCAATTACTGATGCCAGGCATTTCGTGAATACTCTGGGCGCAGTAGATAAGCCAAAGGGCAATGCTGAGAATTGATAATGCTCTGAACCTGCAAGAAATCTGAGGTGTCTTCTGCAACTTTGTCTGATAGGGACATGCAGGTATGCCTCCTTGAGGTCTAGAGTTACCAGCTAAGACCCATTGCCCAGCATGGGAAGGAGTTGCTGTAGGGTCAGCATTCTGAATTTTGGCACAATGAGATAAGTATTGAGTGCGGACAAATCGAGAATAGGCCTCCATTGTTTTTCTTTTCTTGGGACAAGGAATAGTCTGGAATAAAATCCTTGGCCTTGTTCTGCGAGAGAAACCTTTTCTATAGCTTTCATTTGCAATAGGTTGGCAATTTGTTTTAAAGCCTCTGCCCTTTGATTTGGTGGCAGGTTTGGCATGCCTTTTCTTTTTGGCAATGTATGGAAATGAAACCTGTATCCTTTGTCTATTATTTGCAGTGTCCATTTGTCCCTTGTAATACTGTGCCAATTTCTTGAGAATAAAGACAATTTTCCGCCCAAAGGTGCTTCTAATTGAGCCCTGGTTGGCGGGATCAAGGTGAAGTCATTGAGTCTGTCCTTGTGCAGCAGTTGTTGGTCCTGCACTACTTCGCTGGTTAGGAGGTTGCCATTGATGTCCTCTGTAGGAGCCTCTAGCTTGCCCTCTACCTCTGGCACGCCTGTTCTTGCCTCTGATATCTCTCTTCCGGAAAGGACCAATTCTTAGAAGGCCAATTTCTGCTGAATCTTGGTGGTTGTACCTGGAGGAAATCTTTGACTGTTTGTACAGATTTAGCCTTTTCCTCAAATTTCTTTAATACCTCCTGAGCAGTGGAGCCAAATAACGTTTGCTTTTCTAGTGGAGCATCCAGAAGCTTAGCCTTAACATAATCTGGCAGAGATTGTTCCTTCAGCCAAGCATGTCTACGTATGACTGCACCTGTCATTGCTGACCTACATGAAGCTTCCAATGCATCATAACCACACTGCAAGAAATGGTTGCTAACCTGTTGTGAATTATGCACCAGATCCTGAAGTGACTTACGGTCTAGGGGTTCAGGAAAAGACAGCTTTTTCTGCAATTCATCTAACAAATACTCTTGGTACTGTATCATATGAAATTGACAATTTAAAGCCCTCATAGACAGAGTGGAAGAAGTATACACTTTTTTACCCCATCTCTCTAAAGCCTTGGACTCCCTTTCAGAGGGGAGTGGATTTTTAGTAGTGGCAGCTGCAACCCCTTTAGGAACCTGGGAAATAGTTTCTGGGTCAGCAGAGTGGGCCTTGTAAAGGAAATGATGAGAGCCCGGGACCCTGTAGTACCTATCGGGTTTAACAGGAGCCGGAGGGAGGGTGTCAGGGGTAGTGCTAAACTCAGAATACACATCATCAATGACACTTAAAACAGGAGGAATAGCCAAAGGTCTATGCTGAGGTAAATGAAGAAAAGTCCTTAATCTCTTCCTGGAATCGGAGAATTCCTGGCCCTGCCATTGGAAATGCTCTCTCATGTTGAGAAGGGTCTCCCCAAAGGACAGCTCTTCAGGAGGGGAGGCAGAGGGAATGGATTCCTCTGCATCAGAATCCTCGTAGGCCGTGAAGGCCTCCTCCTGGTAATCTGATAGAGCAGAGCCATCAGAGGCCTCATCAGAGGACTGAGGATCAGCGGACTCAGCCCTGGGCCTTTTGTCTGGAGGGGGTTGAGAGCCCCTGTCCGGATGAGGCTGGGATCCCCTGATTAGGGAAATAAGATCCTCAGCCAAACTTAGTATCTGTGAACCTGTAGTGGATCCCTGAGAAATAGTCTTGGGAAGCAGAGATTTTTGCTGCTTAGCAGCTTTAGCCCTAGTGAATGCTTTAATGGACATGGATGCAGGGGGCCTGGCTGCTCCACGTGCAGGGGTAGTCTTGTCTAAGGGAATGGTGTTGGTGGATTCCTGAACACCGGTTTCAGAGGGTAAATCCAAAACAGACTCAGAAGCCGCCTCCGGGGCCGAGGCGGTCGGTTGTACCGTTTCCACGGTCGGAAGTACCAAGGACTCTGTTTCAGCCGAGACCGAGACACTCGCGGTAGGCCTAGGCGTGGTTTCAGCCGAAGCCACGATCCGCGTGTGTCGGTCCTTGTCCTTCCGTTTTTTGGTTAAATGAGAAGTCGGCATCTCCGACGGCATTTTATAAGAGAAACTAGCCCCAAAGAATTCCTCTGCAAACTCCGACCGACGCCTAAGAGTGCGTCGATTAAAGGAGGCACAGGCAGTACAGGCCGAGACGTCGTGGTCTGGGCCTAGGCAAGGGAGGCAGTAGGAATGGAAATCCTTATGAGGTATTTGTTTCCCACAAGTCAAGTAATTATTAACTTTAAGCGTTTGATCTGACATCGGCTGAGGCAAGAAAGAGTCCCCAACGGGGTACTTAGCTTTTTTGAAGTCTTCGGTAGCTGAATTTACAGGAGCTGGCCGACCGGCACTTGCGAACTGCATCTGCTTCGGGCACCACGCGGCAAGAAAGACTGGGGAAGATGGCGTCAGCTGATTCTTTTATACCCCAGGCGCTCTGACGTCGGGGAAAGGGCGACATCAGCCGACGCCGGACCCAGACTTTGGAATCCGGCCGACCGAAGGGCTGCCTGAGGCAGGACAACCCATATGTAAGGACTGCAGATGCATCCTTGAAGGACATCATGGGAAGATTAACAGATTGATTAATATTAGCTTCCGAAGATACCTTAGGCAGAAAGGACGGATTGATCCTGAGGTAAACTCTATCCTGATGGAAGGCTAAGTATGGCGGTTTAACACAGAGCCTGAAGCTCAGAGACCCTTTTGGCTGAAGTAATGGCCACCAAGAAGGCCGTCTTCCAAGAGAGGTATTTAAGATCAACCGTAGCCGCCGGCTCGAAAGGGGGGCTTGTCAAGGCCTGAAGAACCAAAGATAAATCCCATGGGGGTACTACCTCCCTGACCGGGGGTCTGAGGAGGAAGATACCCTTGAGGAAAGCTTTACAAAGCTTGGAAGTAAATAGAGGGCCCGATTCATGCCCTACATGATAATGCAAAATCGCTACTAGTTGTATCTTGACTGTAGAGCAGCTAGCCCCTTGATGAAAAAGTGTAGTTAGAAAATCCAAAACCGACGCAAGAGGCGCCGTGAAAGGATCTAAGTGATGGTGCTCCGCCCAAATGGAGAAACGTTTCCACTTGCTTCGATTGACCCTTCTGGTGGAAGGTTTGTGTGCTGCTACTAGGATGGCTTTGACTGGTGAGGAGATTCCGGAAGTCCTTATCAGGAGTGGAACTGGGGCAACCAAGCAGTCAGCTTGAGGTTGACCAGGTTAGGGGTTGGAAGACCCAGAGGATGAGTAATGAGATCCGGAAGGGGATCCAGAATCCAGGGTGGCTGAATCAGAGGAGACCACAGGTATGGGAACCATGTTTGACGAGGCCAGCATGGGGCAATGAGGATCATTTTGCTCCCCAGCCGATTGGCTTTCTGTAAGAGTTTTAGCATCATGGGCAATGGACGGTAAGCATAAAGGAGACCGGGAGGCCAAGCATGTACTAGAGAGTCTCTCGGGGACTCCCCCTGAGGGGGGATTAGAGCGAAGTAACTGTTGCATTTGGTATTTGAAGGAGAGGCAAAAAGATCGCAACAGGGTTGACCCCATTGGGCAAATATTTGTTTCACTACTAGAGGATTGAGAGACCATTTGTACGGAGTCAGAATCGAACGACTGAGCCTGTCTGCTAGGATGTTGGACCGTCCCGGAATGTGCGTTGCAATGAGAAAGCGGTTGGTGGATATTGCCCATTCCCACACTCTCATGGCCTCGCGACAAAGAGGATAAGACCTGGTCCCCCCCCCCTGATTGTTGATGTACCAGAAAACTGACATGTCCGTTTGTACTGCATCGTCCAAATCGGAAGAAGACTGCGAAGTGCCTGCAACGTCAAAAGCACCGCCCTCATCTCTAGGACACTGATATGCAAGGAGGTCTCTGTGTCTTTCCACGTGCCTTGGACCGTTCTGCCTGAATAGTGCCCCCCCCCACTCCAGGCGAGAGGCGTCCGTGGTCACTGTGGCGACGGGGGAAGGCATCGAGAATGGTCGCCCAGTGCGGAGACTCGGAGACTGGAGCCACCACATGAGCGACCCTCTGCAAGTCCTGCTTAGGGGAATAGGATGGGACAAGGGGTTGCGTGACAGGGACCATTGTACCTGGAGGGTGCCCTGCAGGACCCTCATATTTAGATGGGCTAGGGGCAGCAGAGGAATTGCTGCCGCCATGGACCCTAGAGCCCTCAGGATCAATTCCGCCGGTGGAGGAGGAAGTCGGAGATTGGCCTGAACATGCAACCTCAGGTTCTGAAGCCGATCTCGAGTCAGGAAGGCAAGCATAAGTCTGGAATCCAATCTCGCCCCTATGAAATCTATTACCTGTGTAGGAGCCAGAGAGGATTTGGCCATGTTGACAGTCAACCCTAGGCGTGTTGCAAGATTGAGGAAATAATCCCTGCCTGAACAGAGCAGATGCCTTGTTGGGGCGATGAGAAGCCAGTCATCCAGGTACGGAAAGACCTGAATTCCCTGAAGCCTCACGTGGGCTGCTATAACCGCAAAGACTTTGGTGAACACCCTGGGGGGTGAGGTGAGACCGAAGTGGAGGGCCCTGAACTGAAAGTGACTGGCTCCCAGCAGGAAGTGGAGGAACCTCCTGGAGCGTCTGTCCACCAGAATGTGGTAGTACGCATCCTTGAGGTCTATCGAGCACATCCAGTCATTCTCCCGTAATAGGGGGAGAATAGATTGTAGCGTGACCATTCGGAACTTTTCTTTGGGTACTGCCAGGTTCAGAAGAGAGAGGTCGAGGATGGAATTCAAGTCCCCTGTCTTTTTTGGCACCAGAAAGAACCTGGAGTAAAACCCTGATCCGAACTGATCTGGGGGGACGGGTTGGATGGCTCTTTTTTTTAAAAGCTGCTGAATTTCTGTATCAACCACCTCCCTCTGATTGGGTAGTACGTCGGGGAGGCTTCTGGTTTTGGGGGTTACAATAAAGGGAATTTGGTAGCCTCTGGATATGATGCGAAGCACCCAGCGATCTGTTGTTATGGACTCCCACATTGCTAGGTGCTTCGAAAGACGTCCCCCGACTGCCTCCAGAGTGGAGCAGTCAGGCAACCCCTCAGGGGTTCTGCGTGGGCCTCTCAGAGAAGGGTTCTCTGGACCCAAAATTTCTGGGACCCCCTCTGCCTCTTGAGCGGCGTCCTCCCTGTCTTCCTCTGCCACGAGAGGACTGGTTGCCCGGAGCAGACTGGGACTGATGCAATGTATGGAACCACATCATCTTCTGACCCTTTTGGTTCTTGGAAAAGGACCTCTGGGGAGCAGAGAAGCGGACTCCGATGGCAGACAACGTCTTCCCATCTTTCTCGCTCTGGACTAAAGTGTCGCGAACGGTTTTGCCAAACAGTACAGAACCATCAAAGGGGGCATTCGCGAATGACGCCTTAAAGGGTTCCGAGAAGTCACAATGTTGGAACCAGGCTTGGCGCCTCATTACCAGGCCGGCTCCGCCAGCTCTAGCAGCTCCTTCAGTGGCGTGAGACAAGAGCCGCATAGAGGTGTTGGAAACTGAATGTAGAGTGGACATTCTGGAGGAGTACAGCTGCTTGTCCCCTTCCGACACTGACTCTGGTGGGGGATGCAGCGTATTCTTTTATTAGCTCTTGCTGCATCCGGATGACGTGTGCCATATAGTTCAGCGCCCTCATGGAGAAGGTTGCTGAACTAAAGACCCGCTTCCCAAGGCAGTACATTGCTCGAGACTCCTTACTCGGCGGGTAGACCGCGGAGCTCTCCTGAGCCAACTCTCTTAGTGGCCGCCGCCACCAACATGGCATCCACAGGGGGACCTCTGCTCCAATGGGTTCTTTCAGCAGGGGGACTCAGGATTCTATCCGGGTGCTTGGGGACTGGCTCTACAGTGTCCGGCTCCTTCCAAGCCCTGGTGGAAATAAGGTCCACCAGGGGGTCGGGGGGAGGGGACACCCAAGAGGTAAATGGCCCTGCTTCGAACGCCTCTAGAAATACGGACTCATCGGAGGAAGCCTTGGGGGCAGACCACCCTCCCCTAATCCTGAGCATTTCCATGATGTCTCCAAAGGAGACATCCTCGGGGGGTGACCTTGGGCAGCCTTCCCCTTCATCTAAGTCCGTATCTTCCGTAAGGGACTCGGGGGAGCCCACGTGCCTCCTCTTACACTTAGCTTTGTAAGGGACCTCCTCGGGGGGCTGTCCGAGGAAGACTCACCAGCAATGTCACATTCCAAAGGAACACCCAGAGGCGCTGAAGCAGGCTGTCCCGAAGGCCGGGTGATGGGAGCCTGGACCAGCTGAGGGGGAGTGCAGGGGGGAGCCGAAGCCAGGACCGGAGGCCCGGATGCACTCAACAGTGCCCTCCATCACCGCGAAAGCAAAGGGGGAGCCACTCTCGATAGGATCCGAGAGTCGACTCTCACTCTGATCCGAAGCGGGGACCAGATCCGGGGCCGAGACCCTCGGATCCAAAGGACCCATGTGCTCCGACCAGGACGGAGCCAAAGTCACACAGAATCCCTCGGATCCGAAGCTCAATCCACAGCTCCGAGAGATCGGATCCGAAAAGCTCGAGGGACCAGTCGGAGCAGAAGTAACCAGTACTATCGGCTCCGACCCACCCCCGGATACAACGCGGCTCGGAAAAGGAGCGATTGGAGCAAAAAATGGGGTTGAGCTCCTCGCCGAAGGGGGGAGGCAAGAGCACTCCCATCTGCAGCTGGGCCTGGATGAACCTCCTCATCATCCGGTCCATGTCTGCATCTGACATACTAAAGGTAGACCTCGACGAGGCCACCGAGGCAGACCTAGAGTGTCGCCTCGATGACCTCGATGGGGATCGGGTCCCCTCCTCCCCGGGTCCCGGTGAGAAACAAGGGGACCGGAGCAGAGGAGGAGGTGATCCAGAAGCTCTGGATGGAGAAGCTCGTTTGGCGGGCGGGGCCGAGGAGGAGTCCTCGGCCCGCCGCTTATGGTGCTCCTCCTTCAGTTTGGCTTTCCCGGCCTCCCTCTCCTCTGGAGCCGAAGCGGGAGGTTGAGTCCCGACCGGAGGGAGGGAGACGGGGTTGGCTACCACCGAGGGCTGGGTAGCGGCCACAGAAGTACCGGAGGGCGGAGCCGAATCCGGGGGCAAATGGTCCGCCAGAATCAGCTTCGACCTCCGGTCCTTAAGTGCCCTGGGGTTGAACGCTGCGCAAATCGCGCATCCTGAGGAGAGGTGTTCAACCCCAAGGCACCTAATGCACCGGGTGTGGCCATCCGCCGATGAAAGCTTATGGCCACACTCGGTGCATTTTGAAAAGATGGCTTTAGGGGCCTCCGACATAGTATACAGAAAACACACTCACTAGTCCCCTAAACACACCACAAACACATACTACGAACCAGCAAGGGCAGGGAGGAAAAATAAACACAAAAAAAAGACAAATATAGGATACCTAAACACCCGTACACACTCACACAAGAAAAAGGAAGAAAAAATGCAAAGTTTTTCTCACAAAAGTTATCCAACTATCAGGAGCTCGAAATCCAGCTTGTAGCTTGAAGCGTGGCAAACTAGATCTGGGGTCAGTCAGGGTTGGCAGGGGATTATGGGTAAAGGGAGGAGCTAGGAGCTCGGATCTATGCTGTGGTAGAAGTTGCCGGCTCGGATCCGAGATCGGATCCGTATCCCAAAGGTTGCTGACAAATGAAGTTCCTACTTCAGATCTGGCTGTCAGAGGGTGGACTTAAAAAATCTGTCCACTCACTTGGGAATTGGCTCCACAGTATCGGGTTCCTTCCAAGCTCTGTTTGCGATAAGGTCTATCAATTCGTCGGGGAGGGGCAGGTGGTAGATGGTTCAGTCCAGACAGCCTTCGGGAACACAGACACCTCGGTGGATGGGGGCTGGGAAGACCATCCGCCTTTCAGTTTGAGAATGTCTAGAATGTCTCCAAAGACACATTATCAGGTAGAGATCTGAGGGACTCGTCTCCTTCATCGAGGTCTGTAGTCTCAGTGAGAAACTCCATGGGGGAGTCTAGGAGCCTTTTCTTGCATGTCCTCTTCCAGGGTACATCCTCTGAGGGGGGGCTCAGGGGAAGACTCGGAAGAGAGGGGAACCAAAAGGGGGGTTTAACCCCCCCCCCCACTTGAAAGTTGGTTCTGGAGGGTTGATCGGGAACAGGATGAGAAAGCTCAGCTCTGAGAAATGAGGGGGGGCAGGGAAGGGTTCTGGAAAGCTGGGGAGACCGCTCCAGCAGTGGAAAAAGTCCTCTCTACTACCCGGAAGCTGAAGGGCTGGATGATACCCCCTCCCCATTAAGGGCGGACACGGCCACTTGAATACAGGGAGGATGCCACTGCCTCAAGACCCCCAGATAATACCGGCCCCAAGCAGTTGATAGTTGAAGCCCTGAGGGGCCGAGGCCAGTCAGAAAAAAACTGGAGCAGAAAATCACCCCCCCCCCCCCCCGGTACTCTGGAGCGGCAGCTTGAGGTCCAGGAAACTGTCTGCTCTGAGACAGGAAGGACAGGGCCAGTCAGGGACTCTGACAGGGTAAAGACAAAGTAGGCTGTAAGAATCTCCGCCACCTCTCACCACTCCCCAGGTCCTGGAAGTCCAAAACTGCCTGGGTCAGATGAGGAGATACAAGTGTAGGGGAAGGACCCCTGACCGGATTCGCAAGGGACAAAAGTCATCCCAACTCTAGTTGAGCCTTGAGAGAAGGTCTCATCATCCTGTCCATGCTGGACGGGAACAAGCTCCTAGAAGAGGCAGATGATTTAGCTGGGGACACAGGCCTACACCCAGAGGACCGACTAAACCTGTCAGAGGAACTTCTGTGCCCACGAGACAGTGAAACACCGGTATGAGCCAGAACCCAAAGTAGAGTCCACGATCGAGAAGGTAGGATCAGACACAGATTCATGATCCATCCACTTTGGATCCAAGGTTGCCGGAGGATCAGTGCTTTTAGAACTCGAACGCCTCTGATCTGAGAAGGATGGATCCGTGGTAGGCCTAGTCATGGCCGGATCCGTAGGCCTCGATGTGGAGGATTTGGATCCGGGAGGGGACTCCAGAGACCTCAAATCCAAAGGTCTCAAGCCGGAGGCCTTGGATCTGGGAGTAGATCTGTGGGATTTTGGATCAGAGCGCGCCAACGCTGGAGTCGGATCCGAGCAGCAAAGATTCAACAGCCTAGGCTTCGTAGAGAAAAAGGAGTCAGAGATGGAGGAAAATTTCCTCTTGTGGTCAGGGGCCCTGGCTTGGTAGGCGACTGGACAAACAGACCCCCCTGAGAGATACCTTTTAATAATAACTTAGTATGGTGCTCAATCAAGGCCCTGGGGTTGAATGCGGCATAAACAACCTCCAGGTGGTCAGCACCCAAACAATAGAGGCACTCCTTGTGTGAGTCGGAAATGGGCATCTTCCGACCACACAAGAAGCACCTCTTAAATCCTACTGGTTTATCAGATATAACGGCTTTAACAGTCGACCAAGTACCAAACCCAACACACAAAGCCGTAAAACCAGGGGGACAAGCTGCAGTCAAAAAAACTAGCAAAAACAAGCAACCACCACCACCACAAAGACAACTACTTTACGCAAGAAGTGAACTACGCCAAAGGGATTTCAAAAACACGAAAAATGCCGCCAAAAGGCAGACTGAAGAAAAAAAATTAATTAGAAATGAAAATGAGGCTAAGATGTACAAAAAAACTACCAACTTAGTAAGCAAAAGACCAAACGCTACATTTAAGATAGACAAAAAATGCTGAAAATAAGAAGTTATGTCTTACCATAACGATCCATGTGAATTGTTCATCTCGCCTTTGTTCTTACACACGGGCGGCCGCATCACTAGCTCGCATCTTCGAGAAAGCTCGAGGCACAGTGATATCCCATGATCCTCCAGTGCTAACCCTCAGATCTAGTTTGCTATACCAGAAGAATCCCTCTTAGAAATGTGTCTAAAACACTTATAAACAGATACTACAAAGTGTCTGGAACCCTACTGCCAGGTAGAGGATAAAAGATGCCATTACTGATGTTAATAACATGCCAACCATACCTAGAAAAGGCTGAAAAGGAATCTAATTGAAAACCGTTCTCCCAGACCGTAGGACGGGGGATGGAGGGGGGGAATGTAAGAACAAAGGCGAGATGAACAATTCATATGGATCGTTATGGTAGACATAACTTCTTAATGTGAAATTGTTCAATCTCGCCGTTTGTTCTTACACACGGGTAGTGTCCCTAGCTCCTTTTTCCTGGGTGGCTCAAGGGAGAACATTCCTGAGTACAGTGGAACCAAACTTCGCCCAGTCCCTGGAGCTCTTGTCTAGCTTGTAGTGGGTGATAAAGGTATGTGGTTTTGCCCAAGCTGCCGCTGCACAAATGGTATCTAAGGGCAAACGAGCGGTATAGGCTGAAGAGGTAGCAATCGCCCTTGTAGAATGAGCTCTGGGTTTGAAAGGGAGTTGCTGTTTGGATTCAGCATATACGAAATTTATGCAATCAGAGAGCCATTTGGATAAGGTAACCTTCGTTACTGCCTGTCCTTTTCTTTGGTCAGCATATGAGACAAATAGTTGATCTGACTTTCTGTACTCTTTTGTCCTATGCAAGTAAAATCTTAGTTGTCTGTGAACGTCCAACTTGTGCAATGTGTATTCCAGCTTATTGGAATGATTTTTAAAGAAGGTAGGCAGTTCAATAGATTGATTGATGTTCTGAATCGAACAAACCTTCGGAAGGAAGGACGGATTGGTGCGCAAGGTTACTCTATCCGGATGAAAAATCATGTACGGGGGTCGGATAGATAGAGCCTGTAACTCTGAAACTCTTCTGGCGGAAGTGATGGCAACCAGGAAAAGTGTTTTCCATGAAATAAATTTTAACGGAGTTGTGGTTGCTGGTTCAAAAGGGGGCAACATGAGTTGTGACAGCATGAGATTAAGATTCCAAGGTGCTATTGGATTACGAAAAGGGAGACGGAGATGAAAAGTACCTTTCATGAAGGCTTTACAAAGCCTGTGGGACATGAGAACCATCCTTACAGCCAATATGAAAATTGGATATAGCTGCCAGTTGAACCCTTATAGTGGATGTTGATGCTCCTTCTTGAAAAAGTGAGGTGAGGAAATCTAGTATCTTGTGTACTGGGGCCCCGAATGGATCTATACCTTGTTTGGAGGCCCAGTGCGCATAACAGTTCCAATTTGCTGATGTACAATTTTCTTGTAGATGGTTTGTGAGAAGATACAATAATTTGTTGTACTGTAGGAGATAGTAGCTCCGACCTGGCTAAGATGGGAAGCGGAGCAGCCAAGCTGTCAGTTTGAGGGACTTGAGGAAGGTGTGAGGAACTCCCGACGAATGTGTCAACAGGTCTGGCTCCGGGTCCAGTATCCATGGTTCCTCCACTTGATGGGATTGAAGGAAAGGAAACCAGATTTGTCGAGGCCAGAATGGGGCTATCAGTATTATGGTCCTGTCCAGACGTTTGGCTTTCTGCAAAAACCTGGGAATTAGTGGAACAGTAGGAAAAGCGTAAAGGAGACAAGGGGGCCAATCGTATACCAGTGCGTCCCTGGGGACACCCCCTGGGGGGGGGGGTAACAGGGCAAAGTAGCTTCTGCATTTGGCATTCAAAGGGGATGCAAACAGGTTGCAGCAAGGCTGGCCCCATCTGCGGAAGATCTCTTCTGCCACTTGAGGTTTGAGGGACCACTCGTGAGGGAACAGGATGGCTCTGCTCAACCTGTCCACGATTACGTTGGAAGTCCCCGGGATGTGCGTTGCTATCAGAAAGCGTCCAGTGGACTTTGCCCATTGCCAAATTCTGAGGACCTCTCTGCATAACGGGTAAGATCTGGTTCCCCCTTGCTTGTTTATGTACCAGACCACTGACATGTTGTCTGTCTGAACTGTCACTGTTCCCCGAGGTAAGGACTTGTGAAAGTGCTGCAACGCTAGAAACACTGCCCTCAGCTCTAGAACACTGATGTGCAGATTGTACTCCAAGTTGGACCATTGACCTTGGACTGTATGTCTCTGAAAGAATCCCCCTCACCCTATCAGGGAAGCGTCCGTGGTTAGAGTTGCTACCGGACTGGGTAATACAAAGGGTCGTCCTAGTGTTAGCTCTTGACTGTGTATCCACCACAAGAGATTCTTCTTGCAATAATTCGTGATCAAGATTTCGTGAGACAGTGGAAGTTGTAGATACGACCACTGGGCGAAGAGCATCCATTGAAGGATCCTCATGTGCATCTTGCCTAAAGGAACTACAAGAAGGGAGGCTGCCATCAAGCCTAGCACTCTTAATACTTGTCGTGCAGGGACTCTGTTGTTGTGAAAAAGGAGCGAAATTTGATGCCTGAGGCCTGATACTCTTGATGGGGGGAGAGTAACTTGAGCCAGGGAAGTGTCTAGCTGTGCTCCTATAAATAAGATACGCTGTGACGGCGATAAGACAGATTTTCCAAAATTCACCATTATGCCTAGTGAAGAGCAAAGACTGATGGTGTAGTCCCTGGCTTGTAGAAGACGACACTTGGTGGTGGCGGAAAGGAGCCAGTCGTCTAGATAAGGAAACACTCGGAATCCCTTTCGTCTCAAGTGAGACGCTACTACTGCCATGCATTTAGTGAACACCCTGGGGGCCGAGGTGAGACCAAAGGGCAGAGCGCGAAACTGGAAATGACTGGCTCCCAGCCGGAAGCGCAAGTGATCTCTGGACGCCCTGGCCATTTTGATATGGTAGTACGCGTCTTTGAGATCTATAGAGCACATCCAGTCGCCCTTTTGCAGAAAAGGGAGGATTGACTGAAGCGTGACCATCCGGAACTTTTCCTTTTTCACAAAGGTATTTAACTTTCTGAGGTCTAAAATTGGCCTCCAGTCCCCTGTTTTCTTTGGAACTAAAAAGAACCTTGAGTAAGTTCCGGATCCTATTTGGTCCACTGGGACTGGTTGGATGACTCTGTTTTCGAGCAACCTTCCTATCTCTATGGTTGCTTGGTCTCGCAGACTGGGTGGAACATCTGGGAGTTTTTTGGAGTTTGGTGGTATTTTTATGAAGGGGATGTTGTAGCCTCTGGTAACTATGCTTTTTACCCAGTAATCTGATGTAAGATTTAGCCAGGCCTCTAAAGCCAAGCGACCCCTGACTGCCTCCAGAGTAGGACAGCCGGGCCTGCACTCAGGAGTGCTGGAAGGGTTTTCCAGAGAAGGTCTCTCTGTCACCCTGATTTTGCGGACCCCCTCTGCCGGCTGGGCGGCGTCTTCTGTTTCTTCCCCCTCCTCTGCTTCTGGAGGGGGCGTCACTTTGGGTGTGTTGAAAAGATCCCGGAGTCTTTCGGAACTACATCTTTCCTCCTCGTTGCCCTTTAGGGTAGGGTCTAGATGGAACGGAAAAACGGACCCCTACAGCACACAGGGTCTTCCCTTCTTGTTCACACCTCGTGAGAGTCTCCTTTACTTTGGGCCCAAACAAGGAGGCACCATCAACAGGGGCGTTGGCAAAGGAAGACTTAAAGACTTCCGCAAAGGAGCATAAGCGCAACCAGGATCGTCTTCTCAGGGCAATCGCTGAAGCTGCCGCTCTACTCGATCCTTCGGCTGCGTATGAAATCAGCCTCATGGACGAGTTGACTATGGAATTTAGGGTGTTAAGTTGTGCTGTCACTTTCTCGGCGACAGCAGCATCTGTCTCTCCCTGGAGAGTATCTCCTAATTCCTTAATGAGATCTCTTTGTAAACACGTGAAATGCTTAAGGTAGTTGAGCGATCGGATGGAAAAAGTCGCCGAACTAAATATGCGCTTCCCATATCTGTCCATTGTCCTAGAATCCTTATTAGGAGGATGGACAGAGGAAGATGATTCAGACATCTCTTTCTTAGTGGCCGCCGCCACCACCATAGTGTCTACGGGAACTCCTTTTGTAAGACAGGCTTTATCTTGGGGACCTGTCATGTATTTGTTGGGTTGACGAGGGACTGGTTCCACTGAATCAGGTGTTTCCCAAGCCCTCCGAGCTATTAAATCCAAGAGATCGTCAAAGGGTGGAGTCACCCAGGAGGTAGAAGGTAGAGTCCCAAATGCCTTCAGTAAAACAGACTCATCCACAGAAGGGGTAAGGGTTTGCCAGTCCCCTCTTTGCTTCAGGATTTCCAAAATGTCTGCAAACGAGACATCCTCAGAGGTGGACCGTGGGGACCCCTCTGTTTCATCTAAATCGGTATCAGACGTAAGAGATTCCTGTGGGGAATCTATGTGCCTCCTCTTTGCACAGTCGTTTCCTCGGAACATCCTCAGCAGGAGCTTCTGGGGATGCATCTGAGGAACCAGAGTCTTCCTGTGGGGACTTCTGAGGCATTGGGTCTCGAGGCTTGGTAGGTACCGAAGGCACAGAAGCAGAACGCAGACCTTTTGGGGAAGGAGATGAAGATACCGATGAAGTATGTGTCTGATCAGACAAGACCTTCCTCATTATGTCAAAGGCACCGGTGCCCCGACCCGAAGATCCGACCCGATCCGAAGGAGGAGGTCGTTTCTCCGGAATCGGAACCACGGGCTCCGACACCGAGGACGGATCTGAACTGAGCCGAGGCACCGAGAGGAAGAGTCGGAACCGAAATCTCGGTTCGACTACCCCCCCCCCCCCGGAACCCAGGAAAGATGTTCGGCTCAGAGACTCTCCGGCTGGTTCCGAAGGAGTCGAGGTCAACGGAGCCGATAGCACTACTGGAGGCTTCTGCACCGAGGGCTCTACGATCATCAGTTCTTCGACTCAACACTGATGACTCGACGGGTCTCGGAGGAGGAAGTGTAGAGGGAACTGGAATAGCTTCGAGTTTCGAAACCAGCTGGGACGAAACCTCGATTAATTTTGACAAAGCCGAGTTCTCCATAAGCTTCTGTACCATTCGGTTCACATCGGAGTCGGAAAGTGGCCTCGAAGAACGGGTCGAAGGGATCGAAGCAGTCACGGAGCGAAGGATAGTAGACGGTGGTACCTCTGATACCGGCTCCAAGACCTGAGCCTCGTGCAGAGATAAGGTCTCGACACCCGGCACCGAAGTCATAGGAGCCGGTGTCCGAATCTGAAAAGAGGTGCTCGGGGCCAATGACTTGGGCTCCGACACTCTTGAAGACTTCGACCCCTTCGAAGTCTTCGAAACCTGTTCAGACTTGTCCAGGGCCTACTGAAACTCAGGTTTAATCAAACCTCTGTCAACCAACTTCCTGCGTCTTTTCAGCATGACCCTTCCACTAAAGGAATGACAGATGGAACAGTCTTCCTGCAAGTGGAGAGGGCCAAGACAGTAGACGCAGGATGAATGGTTGTCAGTAATGGACATCTTCTGTCCGCACTGACACCTTTTAAAACCACTTTTGGTCTTTTCTGACATTTTTAACAGAAAAAAGACAGCACTTAAGAAAAATTTCTACACTACAATATAAGTGATATATATATATAAATGTAAACTGTAAAACACACCACAGCACACTAAGATATATATTTATATGAAAAATAGAAAAAGTTAACTTTTTAAATAGTGTAAATTCTTACAGAAAAAAAACGGCCCAAGGCCCTTACTAAGAATTTTAAGGTAACTACCTAAACTAGACTAACAACCACTATATAATAAAGCTATCAAATGCTATGATAAAGAGTATAAGAAAAATAAAAAATTATCAGTATATAACAAGAAAAAATAGTAAAATTTCTACTGGCCCGAGCCTCTCGATGCGATCTGCTGCTAGCAGCAAACTAGATCTGGGGGTTAGCACCGGAGGATCATGAGATATTACTGTGCCTCGAGCTTTATCGAAGATGGGAGCTAGTGATGCGGCCGACTCGGAGCCAAGGATCGGCTCCGAACCCGTGTGTAAGAACAAACGGCGAGATTGAACAATTTCACATGGTCAGTTATCCCAACAGAAGGACTCAAGCCAGTACGAATCGCATCTGTAGAGGTAAGCGGCAAACAAGACCTGAGGGTTAAAGGGCAGGTAGGAATTATGGGAGTGGGAGGAGCTCGAGCATAGGATCGGTAGGAAAAGTTGTCGGCTCAGATCCAATATTGTATCCTATGACCCAGAAGTGAGAAATATTGACATGGATATCATCATATCAACATCATCACAGCTTATTTTAATGTCCACTTCACTAAGGCACACTAGGAAAAAATGCTATGGCACTTAGATTGGAACAACTACACTAGGATTCCTCTCACCATTCTTCTGAAATGCATCCAAATAAAATGCATGCAAACACTGTAACATTTAAAAAAATGTTCTGCAAGAATTGGGATTGTAGCTGTGCAAGGGGCAGAAAACTGGCAAACAAAAGGAAAATTACAGTGGAATTTACAAAATGAAAGTGAATGTTTTTATGGGAATATATGGAAATAGAAGTTATGTCCTTACCATAACGTTCCATGTGGAGTGTTCATCTCGCCTTTGTTCTTACACATGGGTTCGGAGCCGATCCTCGGCTCCGTGCCGGCCTCTTGCAAGCTCTGCATCGAGAAGAAGCTCGAGACAATCCAATACCCACAATCCCCCTCTGCCTTTACCTCAGATCTAGTTTGCAAGCAAACCAATCTACAGAATAGCACACTCATGCTCACATCACATATGTACAGAAAGAATCTACACATAACTATATATATATAAGCCAGACAGACATATAAAATATATATATGTCAACTATGTACACAATATTGTAACAGTAGCAGAATGCTCCTGGCCAGGCATCAAAGAACGTTCTTCCTAAGGGTGGGAGGGTGGGACTGTAAGAACAAAGGCGAGATGAACACTCCACATGGAACGTTATGGTAAGGACATAACTTCTATATGTGATAGTGTTCAATCTCGCCGTTTGTTCTTACACATGGGTAGCGTCCCTAGCTCCTTGTTCCTGAGGAACTCACGGGAGGACGTTCTTGAGCACAGTGGAACCAAAGGTTGCCCTGTCCCTAGAAACCTTGTCTACCTTATAATGAGAAATGAATGTATGTGGTTTAGACCAAGTAGCAGCTGCACAAATAGCGCCCAGTGGTAGGCGGGCTGCATGAGCCAAAGATGTAGACACTGACCTTGTGGAATGTCCTTTGGGTTTGTGTAACAGGGTTTGATTTGAAGAATCGTAGACATAGATTATACAATCCGTTAACCATTTAGAAAGAGTTCTTTTGGAAACTGCAAGTCCTTTCCTGCTATCAGCAAAAGCCACAAAGAGTTGATCTGTTTTTCTGTGATCCTTTGTTCTATCCAAATAAAATCTTAGCTGTCTGTGAACATCTAATTTGTGTAACATATACTCCATTTTGTTGGAGTGGTTTTTGAAGAAAGTGAGTAATTCAATGGACTGATTAATATTGTTAATAGAACACACTTTAGGGAGGAAGGATGAATTGGTTCGAAGAGAAACTCTGTCAGAGTGAAAGATCAAATACAGGTGCTTGATGGAAAGAGCCTGAAGTTCAGATACTCGCCTAGCGGAAGTAATGGCTACCAGAAAGAGAGTTTTCCAGGATAAAAATTTTAGTGAGCAAGAAGAGGCAGGTTCAGAAGGGGGCAACATTAATTTAGATAGCAACAAATTTAGACTCCAAGGTGACGTAGGAGATCTGACCGGTGGTCTAATATGAAAAACTCCTTTTAAAAAGGCTTTACAAAGTCTGTGAGCCATAACAGGAGCTCCACATTCTTCCACATGGAAATTCGAAATGGCAGCCAACTGAACTCTTAGTGTAGCAGGAGAAGCGCCCTGATGGAATAAGTCTGTTAAGAACTCTAAGATCTTATTCAAAGGAGCTATAAAAGGATCCACATGGTGTGTATTCGCCCAGAATACAAATCGCTTCCATTTGCTAGCATATGTCTTAGTAGTGGAAGCTTTATGCGAAGCCACCAAAATATCCTGGACTGCTGGTGACAAAAGATCAGACCTGGCTAAGTTGGGAATTGGAGCAGCCAAGCTGCTAGATGGAGGGACAGAAGCGCGGGATGGGGAACCCCTGACGAGTGAGTCAATAGGTCTGGCTCTGGGTCCAGAATCCAGGGTCCCCGAATGCAGTGTATCTTCAGGAAGGGAAACCAAATTTGACGAGGCCAGAATGGGGCAATGAGGATTATCGTCCTGTGTAGGTTCTTGGCTTTCTGGAGAAACTTTGATATCAGAGGAAATGGGGGAAAAGCGTACAGGAGTCCCGGGGGCCAATCGTGAACCAGTGCGTCCCTGGGGACTTCCCCTGGAGGGGGTAATAGGGCAGAGTAGCTCCTGCATTTGGCGTTCATTGGAGACGCAAACAGATCGCAGGAAGGCTGGCCCCACGTGCGAAAAATCCTTTTCGCTACTGACTGTTTTAGGGACCACTCGTGCGGTAACAGAATTGCTCTGCTGAGCCTGTCGGCTATGACGTTGGATGACCCGGGGATGTGCGTTGCTATTAGAAAGCGACCCGTGGACTCCGCCCACTGCCAAATTCTCATGGCCTCTCTGCATAGCTGATAGGACTTGGTTCCCCTTGCTTGTTTATGTACCAGACTACCGACATGTTGTCCGTCTGAACTGCAATAGTCCCTAGAGGAAGAAGGGGAGCAAAGTGTTGCAACGCTAGAAACACTGCCCTCAACTCTAGAACATTGATGTGCAGATTGTACTCCAAATTGGTCCATTCGCCTTGGACTGTCTGTCCCTGAAAGATGCCCCCCCACCCTATCAGGGAAGCGTCCGTGGTCACTGTAACTGTGGCGTGGGTAGCACAAACGGTCTCCCTTGGGAAAGGTTGAGCGTTTGAAGCCACCAGTTTAGATCTGCTTTGCATGTCTTTGTTATAAGAATCTCGTGTGTTAGAGGTAGTTGTTGAAACGACCATTGTGCAAACAGCAGCCATTGTAGGACTCTCATGTGCAGCCTTCCCAGGGAATTGCAATCAGGAGGCTGACATGAGGCCCAACACCTTTAGTACTAGTTTTGCAGGAGATTTCCTTGACAAGAGTAGAAGACGAATATGAGTCTGAAGTGATAATATCCTTTCTGGGGGAAGCCTCAGAATCAACTGACGTGTGTCTAACTCTGCTCCTATGAACAAGATGTTTTGTGATGGCTGAAGTAAGGATTTTCCGAAGTTTACGGAGATCCCTAGGTGAACACACAGTTGGAGAACAAAGTCTCTGGCCTGCAGTAGTTGGCCTGGTGGTGGCGAAAGGAGCCAGTCGTCCAGATACGGAAACACCTGGAATCCCTGGCGTCTCAAGTGAGACGCTACCACTGCCATGCATTTGGTGAAGACCCTGGGGGCTGAGGTCAGACCAAAGGGCAGGGATCGAAATTGAAAGTGACTGGCTCCCAGCCGGAAGCGCAAATGATCTCTGGATGCCCTGGCCATTTTGATGTGGTAGTATGCATCCTCTAGATCTATTGAGCACATCCACTCGTCCTTCTGTAAGAATGGAAGGATCGATTGAAGCGTGACCATTCGGAACTTTTCTTTCTTGACGAACGTATTGAGGTAGCTTAGGTCTAGAATGGGCCTCCAGTCCCCTGTTTTCTTTGGAACTAAAAAGAACCTTGAGTAAGTCCCGAATCCTTGCTGGTCCGCTGGGACTGGCTGGATGACTCTTTTTCTAGCAGCTTTGAAATTTCTAAAGCTGCTGGCTCTCGCAGATGGGGCGGTACATCTGGGAGTCTTTTCTTTGGGATGGGATGAGATAGGAAGGGTATGTTGTAACCTCTGGTAACCACGCTTTTTACCCACTTGTCTGTAGTTATATTTTGCCAGGCCTGAGGGTATAAAGCTAAGCGACCCCGACTGCCTCCAGAGCAGGACAGTCGGGCCTCCTCTCGGGAGTGCTGGAAAGGTTTACCAGGGAGTGTTTCCCTGTCACCTTGATGTTGCGGACCCCCTCTGCCGCCAGGGCAGCGTCTTCCACCTCTGCCCCTCCTCTGCCTCTAGAGGGGCATCACCCTGTGTGCCTGAGAAAGACCCTTGGGGTTTTGAAACCACATTTTCCACCGCGTTGCCCTTTGGGGTACGGTGTCGCTGGGGTGGAACAACGGTCTCCGACAGCAGACAGAGTCTTTCCCTCTTGTTCACACCGGGTAAGGGTCTCCTTTACTTTGGGGCCAAAGAGAGTGGCACCGTCAAATGGGGCGTTTGTAAAGGAAGACTTGAAGGCTTCCGCAAAGGAGCATAGGCATCCAGGATTGTCTACGAAGAGCAATCGCTGAAGCTGCTGCCCTACTCGAACCTTCAGCTGCGTAGGAAATCAGCCTCATGGACGAGTTAACAATCGATGTTAGGGTATTAAGTTGCGCTGTCACTTTCTCTGAGACAGCTGCATCTGTAGCACCCTGGAGGGTATCTCCCAACTCTTTGACTAGATCCCTCTGTAGGCGTGTAAAGTGGGTCAAATAGTTCAGGGACCGCATGGAAAAAGCCGCTGAACTAAAAATGCGCTTCCCGTATCTATCCATCGTCCTAGAGTCTTTATTAGGAGGATGGATAGACGAAGAAGACTCCGACATCTCCTTTTTCGTGGCTGCTGCCACCACCATAGCGTCTACTGGAACTCCTTTTGTAAGGTAGGACTTATCCTGAGGTGCTGTGATGTACTTGTTAGGTTTCCTCGGAACAGGTTCCACTGTGTCAGGAGCCTCCCACGCCCTTCGAGCAATTAGTTCCATTAGTTCGTCGAAGGCGGAGTGACCCAGGAGGAGGAAGGGCGAGCACCAAATGCCTTCAGCAGAACTGACTCATCCTCAGAAGGGGGAAGGGACTGCCAGTCACCTCTCTGCTTCAGGATCTCCAATATGTCCGAAAAGAGACATCTTCTGAAGGTGACTTAGGGACCCCTCTGACTCATCTAAGTCAGTGTCAGATGTCAAGGATTCCTGTGGAGAATCCAAGTGTCTCCTCTTACACAATCTCTTCCTAGGGACTTCCTCGTGGGGAGCATCCGAAGAAGCCTCGGAAGAAGAGGGGGCACCCTCCAGGGGTGGCTGAGACACTGGTGCCCGACGCTTGGATGTGGCCGTGGGTGCAGATGAAGACAAAGGCCCTTTATGGGGAGGAGAAACTGCTTCCACTGATGTGGTTGTCTGGGTAGACAACACCTTCCTCATCAGGTTGAACGCTCCCGGGTCCCGCATCGAAGAGTCCCCCGGTTCCGAAGAAATGGGAAGAATGCCCGACACAGGCACCGAAGGCATCGACCCGAGGACGGAGCCGAATCGATCCGCGCCGAGGCCCCGAGGGGGAGAGTCTGAACCGACACGTCGGTTCGACTCTCGGCCCCGGAACCAAGAACAGACGGTCGGCTCCGAGACTCCGGTACCGGGTCCGACGGAGTCGAGGTGAGGGGAACAGACCTAGAAAAAGACGGTTCTGGACCCGAGGGCTCCACAATCAGTAGATCAGCCTCTTCCGGCTCCAAAGACTGAATCGGTCTCAGAGGAGGAATGGATGGAGATACAGGAAGGCCTTCAAGTTTCGACACCAACTGGGTGGAAACCGAAATAAGTTTAGAGGGGGCCGAATGCTCCAATAACTTCTGCACCACGCGATCCACATCGACATCCGAAAGTTTGGAGGAAGAACGGGTCGAAGGAACCGAAGACGGAGCCGACCTCAATATGGCCGAAGGAGGGAGCTCCATCACCGGTTCCAAGACTCGAGGCTCAGGAACCGATACCAGTTGAACACTCGGCCCCGAAGTCTGTGGAACCGGTGATCTAACCTTTGAAGAAGAGCTCGGCGCCGATGACTTAGGCTCCGCCGTCTTCGACTCCTTAGAGGACTTTGATGCCTGGTCAGAAGCATCCAGAGCCTCTTGGAAAGCCGGTTTCAATAGACCTCTGTCCATTAGTTTCCTGCGCCTATCTGTCATGACCCTCCCACTAAAAGAGTGACAGATGGAGCAATCCTCTTGTAAGTGGAGAGGGCCAAGGCAGTAGACGCAGGAACTATGGTTGTCAGTGACCGACATTTTCTGGCCACACTGACAACGCTTGAAACCAGACTTTACCTTCTCAGACATTATAGGGAAGAAAGACAAATCCAGTAAAAAACAGTCAAGTCCGATAAAGTTAGTCAAAACCGATAAAATTGTCAAATCCGGTAAAAAATTCTTCTCAACTAGGTAAGATATGAAGGGTGTAGGCCCCGATAACAATTTGACCGATAAATAAAGTTAACGGTACCAATAAATTAACGGAACAACAACACAATCACACAGTTAACACTGAAAAAATCAAACAGACTAGTATCCTAATAAAATATAACAATAAAAGTTATATCTTAGCTTAGAAACTCTCGAGCTAGCTCCCAACAATGCGTATGCAGCAGCGGCAAACTAGATCTGAGGTAAAGGCAGAGGGGGATTGTGGGTATTAGATTGTCTCGAGCTTCTTCTCGATGCAGAGCTTGCAAGAGGCCGGCACGGAGCCGAGGATCGGCTCCGAACCCATGTGTAAGAACAAACGGTGAGATTGAACACTATCAAATTTAATGTTAGTGTATTTGTGTTTATAAGTTTTTATTAAGTGTGTACACATATACATTTTTTAACATGATTTTAATGCACCTTGCACTTTAAATCCAACCTATCAATTTTGCAACATGTGACATCATGATTTAATTTTAAGTATTTATAGGGGAAAATGGGGATGGATGTAGATTCTGATGAAATCACTGTTTGTAGGGAAGAAAGCGCTCAATTGTGTGTAATTTTTTAATAAAGATCTTCGAGGTGTGGATCCCTGCCGTTGCAGTGTTGTTTTTTTGGTTTTATGAAGTGGACTTGACACTGTTTGGCTCACTTGCAAGTTTTTTAAAGGGAAAATTACAGTTATGCAAAGAAAATGAAAATTATGTACTTCCACACGGTATCGTATGGGTTATCGGAACTTATCAGATCCAAACTCAAAACTGACTTCAAAGTTTCTTCAGACCCATTGCGCTAACTCCTCCCTACCCATAATTCCCTAGACTCCCCCTTATGCTTCACTTGCGTTTGCCCCATCACTCTGTGATACATCAAAAACATGCCAATAAGTGAGAAGTTATGTACCTACCATAGCGTTCCATGTTAGTTGTCTTCTTCTCGCCTTCTTTCTTGCTGTATGGGATGGGTTCGGAGCTGATCCTCTGCTTATGCCAAAGCTTGAGAGCTATTTTTACCGGCTCAAGGTAACCCTGTATCCCACAATGCTAGGAGCCAACTACCCAGATCTCATTTGATAGCTAACACTATAGCAGTTTTGCCCCCAGAACAAAGGAGAGAATGGCATACCCATGCAGATGGCTATCCCAAGAAAAGGGTAACTACTGGAGACCATAGTGGGAGAAAGGAAAGGCTCCTTAGGATCCTAACGGTCTGTCCAGGCTAGGGGGTTGGAGGGCGGGACGCAAGAAAGGCGGCGAGAGGAAGACAACTAACATGGAACGTTATGGTAGGTACATAACTTCTCAATGTTAAGTTGTCAATCTCGCCTTCATAGCACCTTAACCCTGGGTGGCTCGTTGGAACAGACTCTTGAGGACTGTGGAACCAAAGTTAGCTCGGCTTCTGGAGGCCATGTCCAATTTGTAATGAGAAATAAAGGTATGGGGAGAGGCCCATGTGGCTGCCGCACAAACTGAATCTAAGGGCAACCTGTCCTGAAAGGCTATAGACGTAGCTAAGGCTCTAGATGAATGGGCTCTAGGTCTTGAAGGAAGCTTTTGACGCCTCAGTTCATAGATGAAAGTGATGACAAGAGGCCAACCATCTAGAAAGGGTTACTTTGGAAACTGGAAGGCCTTTCTTCCCTTCAGCATAAGATAGGAAGAGCTGGTCAGATTTCCTAATTTTCTTGGTTCTATCCAAGTAGTAACGGAGTTGGCGATGAACATCCAAGAAATGCAATCTTCGTTCCGCTCTGTCAGAGTAATTAGGGAAGAAAACTGGGAGATTGATAGTCTGGTTTGGATTTGCCTCAGAATGTATCTTGAGTAAAAAGGAGGGGTTTGTTCTGAGGGACACTCTATCTTTATGGAAAACAAGATAAGGAGGACGAACGCAAAGGGCGTGAAGTTCTGAGACTCTCCTCGCAGATGTTATGGCAACTAGAAACAAAAAGTTTTCCATGAGAGTAACTTCAAGGAACAGGAAGCCACAGGTTCAAAGGGAGGGAGAATCAAGGAGGTTAAAACTAGATTCAAATCCCACTGCGGTGGGGGATGTCTAACCGGGGGCTTGAGTAAAAAGAAACCTTTGAGGAATGCTTTACAAAGTTTATGAGACATAATGGAGGAGTCTGCAAAGCCAACATGAAAATTTGATATGGCCGCTAACTGGACTCTGATAGTGGAGGAAGAAGAACCCGAATGAAAGAGTTTGGCCAAAAAATCTAAGACCAATTGGATAGGAGCCACAAATGGGTCTATGTTCCTAGATTTTGCCCAGAAGGAAAAATTTCCATTTGCTGGCATAAATCCTCCTGGTAGAAGATTTGTGAGAAGCTAAAATGATGTCACGTACCGAATGAGAGATAAAGGGAAGCCTGGCTAAGGTTGGAAGTGGAGCAACCAAGCTGTGAGGTTGAGAGAGGGGAGAGATTGGTGCAGCTTGCCCGATTGATGGGTCAAGAGATCTGGAACTGGGTCCAGATGCCAGGGCTGCTCCAAGAGGTAATGGTGCAGGAACGGAAACCATATTTGTCGAGGCCAGTACAGAGCAATGAGGATCATCGTCGATCTCAAGGCGGTAGCTTTCTGAATCAACTGAGTGATTAATGGAAAAGGGGAAAGGCGTACAGGAGACCCCGGGGCCAATCGTGGACTAGAGCGTCACTGGGAGGGTGGCCGGGAAGAGAGTGAAAAATTCGTGGCATTTCCTGTTCTGGGGTGTAGCAAAAAGATCGCAGCAAGGCTGACCCCATTTTTTGAAATTTTCTTCCACTACTGACTGCTTGAGAGACCACTCGTGCGGCATGAGAATGGCTCTGCTCAGCCTGTCCGCTATGACGTTGGACCTCCCGGGTATATGCGTTGCTATCAGAAACCATTGAGAGGAGATCGCCCACTGCCAAAGTCCGAGTGCTTCTCGAGAAAGGATAGGACTTGGTTCCGCCCTGCTTGTTGATGTACCACACTATGGACATAGTGTCCGTCTGAACTGCAATCGTCCCGATGGGAAGAGAGTCCTGAAGGGCTTGCAACGCTAAAAGAACTGCTCTCATCTCTAGGACATTGATGTGCAGATGGCACTTGAAAGGTTGCCAAGTGCCCTGGACCGTCCTGCCCTGAAAGTGACCCCCCCCGATCTGTGAGGCATCCGTTGTCAATGTAGCAACCGGGGGGGAGGGGAGAACGAAGGGTCTGCCCTGAGACACTTGAAGGGAGACCATCCACCAAGACAGGTGTTTCTTGCATGATTGCGTTATCAAAATGTAGTGTGACATCGGGAGCTGCTGGAGGGACCACTGAGAGAAGAGCATCCATTGCAGGAGTCGCATGTGGAATCGAGCTAAGGGAAGTAACGTACTGGCAGCCGCCATGAGACCTCGAGTCTTCAGTACAAACTTGGCCTGAATTTTGTTGTTCTGAAGCAGGATATGAACATGTTCGCAAATATCTGCGATTCTTTGAGCCGTCAGTTTTGCAGAGAGTTCAACTGTGTCTAATATGGCGCCTATGAAGGTAATAGACTGACAAGGCGACAAGGCAGACTTTTCAAAGTTTATGGAGATGCCTAGCTCTTCATAAATCTGAATGGTGTAATCTCTGGATTGAATGAGTTGACACCTGGTGGTGGCGGTAAGGAGCCAGTCGTCTAGATATGGAAACACCTGGAATCCTTGACGCCTCAGATGAGCCGTAACCACTGCCATACATTTGGTGAACACTCGGGGGGCTGTAGTGAGACCAAAGGGCAGGGCTCTGAACTGGTAGTGACTGGCTCCCAGACGGAAGCAGAGAAACCTTCTGGAGCATCTGTGCATTTTGATGTGGTAGTACGCATCCTGAAGGTCTATAGAGCACATCCAATGGTCCTGACCCAAAAAGGGTAGAATGGACTGTAGCGTTACCATCCGGAACTTCGTTTTTTGAACAGACTTGTTCAGTCTGCCGAGATCCAAAATTGGTCTCCAGTCCCCTGTCTTTTAGGGTACTAAAAAGAACTTGGAGTAGATTCCTGATCCTTGCTGGTCTGCTGGGACTGGCTGGATGGCCCTTTTTCTTAGCAGCTTTGAGATTTCTAATACTGCTTATTCCCTTAGACTGGGTGGAACATCTGGAAGGGGCCTGTTTGGCTGTTTTGGGGTGTGGACAAAGGGAATTTTGTAACCCTCGGATATGATCGACCATACCCATGTGTCTTCGTTAAGGAAAAGCCAGGCTTTTGGGTAGAGTGATAATCTTCCCCCGACTGCCTCCGAAGCTGGACAGTCGGGCAGCTTCTCAGGGATGATGGAAGGGTTGGCCAGAGACAGCTTCTCTGCTACCCTGATTCTGTGGATCCCCTCTGCCCCTGGGGCGGCGTCTATTCTTGCCCCCCCCTGCCTCTAGGGGGGAACTCGCCTCGTGCATCAGGCGTGACTCCCTGTGGTTTGCGGAACCACATCTTTCCACCCTTCTGAACTTTGGGGTATGGTCTGGACGGGGTGGAAAAATTGACTCCTACGGCAGAGAGTCTTGCCGTCTTGTTCGCATCTGGTCAATGTATCCTTCACCTGAGGTCCAAACAACGCCGAACCATCAAAGGGAGAGTTGGTGAAGGACACCTTGAAGGGGTCAGCAAAGTTACAAAGCCGCATCCAGGCATGCCGTCTTAAGGCCACACCTGTGCCTGCAGCCCTACTCGCCCCATCGGCCACATATGAAATAAGCCGCATGGAGGAGTTAACAAACGAGTTTAGGGTTGCCAGCTGGGAGTTGATTTTGTCCTGAGACCCCGCAGCTGTTGGATCCTGTAGTGTGTCGCCCATTTCTTTGAGCAAGTCTTGTTGAAGACGGGTGAAATGACATAAGTAATTCAGCGACCGCATGGTAAAGGTCGCTGAAGAAAACATCCGCTTACCGTACCTATCCATGGTTCTAGATTCCTTATTAGGAGGATGGATAGGTACCGAAGGATCAGCCAGTTCCTTCTTAGTGGCTGCCGCCACCACCATGGCATCAACAGGGACACCCTTTGTCAAAAACTGTTTATCAGCAGGGGGCTGTGATAAATTTTGAAGGCCTCCGCAGGGTTGGTTCCATCGAGTCAGGGGCCGTCCAAGCCTTCCAGGCCACCACTTCCATAAGGGGGTCAAAGGGCGGAGACACCCAGGAGGTGGAAGGGCGAGAACCAAACGCCTCTAGGTAGACCGACTCGTCCTCGGAAGGGTTGAAGGTAGACTAGTTCCCCCTCTGCTTGAGGACCTCAAGAATGTCAGAGAAGGAGACATCCTCAGAGGGGGATCTTGGGGACCCCTCCGACTCATCCAAGTCGGTATCAGATGTGACGGACTCGGGGGAGTCCAGATGTTTCCTCTTACATTTCCTCTTCCGAGGGGGCTCCCCTGACGGATCAGGGGAGGCCTCAGAAGAGGAGGATGCTCCCAATGGGGGCCCCTGAGGCGTAGGATCTCTGCGGTCAGGGTCGAGAGGATGAGTAGAGACCGTAGCAGGCACTACAGTGGGTGGAGCTGAAGGAGCCAACCGAGGAACAGGCACAGAGGCCAGCACACTCCTCATGACCTCGATAGCACCCCTATCAGGCAGAGAAGAAGGTCCACGCTCCGAAGAGATAAGGACCCCTCCCGGCACCCAGAGGGATGGCTCCGAGGCCGATGTTGGAGCCGAACTCACCTGTGCCAAGGCTCCGAGGGGGAGAACGGGGTCGGACAAGGGTCCGATGCCACTCGCCCCCTCGGAGCCGACGAGGGAGTCACGGCGTCCAGACCCCTCCAAAGATGGCACCATAGAAGAAATCGGAGCCGATGACGGAGCCGAAATGGGTGGTATCGGCTCCGACGTGTCGACGGTCCAGGCTCCCACAAACTCCTGCTCCGAACTCAAGGGAAGAGTCGGAGGAGGAATCGATGATGGAATGGGAATAGCCACTGTCTGTTGAGAAGGGCTATGAAGCATCTGGGCCAGTGCCTGCGACTTCAAGAGTCTACTAACCACCCTCTTGAGGTCATGGTCCGAAAGCCTGAAAGACCGAGAGGAATGGGACTGGTGACTCCGCTCCGAAAGCAAAGGAGATCTCGGAGCAGAGTGGACCGACTCCAAAGAGGGGGACCTGGAGCGCATACAGGTCAAAGTCGGCTCCGACAAAACTACCGGAACCGAATGAGATTTTGAAGCGTCGGCTCCGGCCGGAGCTAATGCCAAAGCAGAAGTAGCACCACTGGTCGGAGGCTCTAAACTCGGAGCCGACGATTTAGTGGGCTTAGAAGGCTTGCCTGATGAAGACTTGGCCGGGGAGCTTTCAGGCTTTAATAAGCCTCTCAAAATCAATTTGTTCCTGCGTTCCTGCAGGACTCTTGGACTGAATGCATAGCAGACGGAACAAGAGTCCTGCAGGTGCAGAGGGCCTAGGCAATACACGCAGGAAGTGTAACTGTCTGTCAGAGACATTTTCTGACAGCACGAGTCACACTTCTTGAAGCCTGAGACCTTGGATTCCTTAGACATAGTGGAACACACCCAAACACCACACACACACACACACACACACACACACACACACACACACACACACACACACACACACTACAATAAATAAAAGAAACCTAGTTCAGTCACAACACCACACAAAGACTGAAACTACAAGTAATTTACCCCAAAAAACTAACTTGGCCCCAAGGCCTAGATAAATAACACTAAAGTGAAATAACAAGGGGAAAAAATCTTACCCAAAAAGCTGTTCTTTTTGAAAAATTACCAGAGCCGGCAAAAACGCAACCTCGCAGATAAGCGGCAAACGAGATCTGGATAGTTAGCGCCTAGCATTGTGGGATACAGGGTTACCCTCCAGCCGGTAAAAATAGCTCTTGAGCTTTGGCATAAGCCGAGTCCGAACCCATCCCTTCCAGCAAAAATGAAGGCAAGATTGACAACTTAACATAAAACCATCATAAAAATTAATGCCCAAGTTAAATGGACCAAAGTTGTTGAGGAATAGAGGGTACAGTGTAGCATAACTGTGCACAGACGGAATAAAAGTTCACACAATCATCCTGAAGCCACAGGTGACAATTTGCAAGGGGCAGGAGAGAGTGTCTGAACAGGATGAAAATAAAATATAAATCTAACATTATGGTAAATACATAACTTTCACCTGTCTATTGTTGCCCATTTCAAACATATGGGGCAGAATCCCAAGCTGTAAAACTGGGTGGCATCAAGGAAGGACATTCCTGAGTATGGCAAAACCAAAGGGGAAATGAGATCTGAATTGAGTGCCCCACTTAGTGAGACACAACGGTGTGCACCATAGCCTAACTGGCTCTAGCACAAATGTCATTCATTCCTCAACTGATGGGACAGAGTTCCCAGCTATGTGAACCTTAGTGGCCATCATGGAAGAATACTCCAAAGTAGTGCAGAAACAAAAGCAGCCCTACTTTTATTTATTTTATTTTTATTTTATTTTACATTTGTTACTTGCGAAAATCAAATCTAATTTGTAATGAGCACTAAAAGTATGAGCATTTGACCAATTAACTGCAGCACAAAAGTCATAGACAAACCAAACCAGAAAGCAGATGTAGCTATGGATCTGGGGGAGTGTGCCTTAGGAGGTCTAGGTAAGGACAAACCTCACTTTTTTTTTTTTTTTAATACAAAAAGTTATGTACTTACCTTAACGTTTCATCTGTGCTGTTCATCTTCATTTATCCTTGACATATGGGTTCAGTTCCCAACAATGGACCCGACTTGGCCATTACTACAGCCCGCAAGAACCAAAAAACTCTAACTCAAGTCCTACCCAGAATGCGCCTCTCCAATTTACCTTAGATCAAGCTTGCAGATATAAATGGACAGAAAATATAACTATCACCTTCAGAAAAAAAAACCTATCTGATGTCATATATGAAAAAATGCATACTAGGACGATAATGCGTTCCACCAAGAGTTCTGAATGGAAGGGGAATGGAGGGCGGGAAGTCAAGGATAAATAAAGGGCAACACAGATTGAAAGTTATGGTAAGTACCTAACTTCTTTATCTGATGTTGTCAAGCTTCTTTTAAACCTTGACATATGGCACAGAGTCCCCGGCTACCTAAGACCTTGGGAGGACTCATGGGAGGATATTCCTGAGCACCACAGAACCAAATGACGCTCTTCCCCTTGAGACCAAATCCAAATTGTAATGAATAATACAGGTATGTGGGGTAGCGCAGGTCACTGCTGTAAAAATTTCATCCATGGATGCCTTACAGATGAAAGACTTCTTAAGTAGCTATACCTCTAGTAGTGTGCGCCCTTACAGGCCCACGTAATTTGACTTCTCTTGTATATGAATGATATATGATTTTTTTAGCCATCTACATAAGTTGACCTTAGATACTGTTTTACCTGTTTTGCAACCTGAAAAGGAAACAAACAGTTGGTCAGATTTTCTTTTGTTCTGTGGAGATAGAAACAATTGTCTATGCATATCCAATAAATGTAAACAGTATTCACCTTTGAGAATTCAGGAAAGAATACTAGTAAGGACACCACTTTTGCAAAAAAAAAAAAAAAAAAAAAAAAAAAGAAGGGTTCATTCTCAAGTAAACCCTGTCTTTGTGAAATATCAAATATGGTAGTTTGGAAGAGAACGCCTGAATCCGGCAGAAGTAATTGCCACCAGAAATATAGTTTTACAAGATAAGAATTTCAGGTTGCAGTTGGCAGAAGGCTCAAAAGGGGAATGTACTACTGTCTGTAACACTTGGATCCCAAGGTGGAAATGGTTCCTTATGTGGAGGCTTTAACATCAGGGTTCCTCTTAAGAATGCTTTGTAAAGTTTATGAGAAATAAATATTTTTTGAACCCATTATGAAAATTTGAAAGAGCCACTAGGTGAACCCTAACAGTAGGGGAAGGAACTCCTCCTTCAAACAGAAAGCTAAAAGTTCAAAGACTTTGTCAATGGGAGTAAAAAAGGGATCAATGTTATTATTGCAAGCCCAATATGAAATTCTCTTCCATTTACTATGGTAAAGGTTTCTGGTGGAAGGTTTATGGAAGACCAAGAGAGATTATTACTACACCTGACAATCAATGGAACTGGAGAAGCCAAGCTGTGAGCTTGAGGTTTTGAAAGTTTGGGTGAACTAATCCCTCTGGATGGGACAGGAAAATCTATGGTCATTGAATAAGAAAAGGCTAAGGAAAGGGGAACCAAATCTGTCAAGGCCAGAAGGAAGCAATTAAGATTACCTTGCTCTTCAACCTGGCAGCTTTCTTTAGAAATTGAAAAAAATTAAAGGGATCAAGGGAAAGGCATACAAGAGTCAGGAGGGCCAACTGTGCAGAATAGCATCCCGCAGGAACTCCCCCACAAGGGGACCAGGGCGAAATAGCTGCTGTACTTGTTCAAAGATAAACAAACAGGTCGCAGCAAAGCTGGCCCCAGCGAAAAAAATATTTTCTGCCACTTTGGGACTGAGAGACCACCCATGAGGGAGGTGAAAGCATCTACTCAGTTTGTCTGCTATCACACAGGATCTCCCCAGAATATGCACCATCAGAAAGTGGTTGGAAGAGATCGTCCACTACCAAACCCTGAAAGCTTCTTCACAAAGGAGGTAAAACTTGGTTCCTCCCTGCTTACTTGATGTACCAAACAACTGACATATTGTTTGTTTGAATCACAATCATTCCCAAAGGGAGACCAGTTTGAAAGGGCTGCAACTCTAAAAGCACTTCCTTCAATTCATAAACAATGACCATGAGGGAGCAAGTGCCTTGGACCATCTTGCCCAGATAATGCCCACCCAGTCTATCTGGGAGGAGTCCATGGTCCCTTATGGCTTGGGGTTGACACGGGACAAAGGGGCAGCCCAAGAGAATTTCCTCTGAGTGAACCCATCAAGCTAGGTCCTTCTTGCAATGGCTGGCAATCAAAATCTGATGCGACACTGGTTGAAACAGTATGGATCACTGAGAAACCAGAAGCCACTGTAGAATTCTCATGTGAAATCTTGCTAGGGACACCAAAGCAATGGCCAAGGTCATCAAACCTAAGCCTTGTAAAACTAGTCGTGCAGCTTCTCTCGTTTCTCATATCTTTTTCCACTTGGCTCTTGATCTTTCGCAATCTTAGATAAGGTAGGTAAGGCTATGGAAGACTTGGTTTTTAGTACCGCTCCTATAAACTCTAAAATTTGTGTTGGAGTCCGCTGTGATTTTTGTAATTTACGGTAATCCCCAGTTTGGCGCAGGTCTGGAGAAAGTAATCTCTTGCTTGTTTTAGTAAATGCCTGGTGGGAGCAGTAAAGAGCCAGTTGTCTAAGTACGGAAACACCCAGAATCCATGCAGTCTCAAGTGAGCTGCTACTACTGCCATGCATTTCCTGAACACCTTAGGGGCTGTAGTGAGACCAAAGGGCAGAGCTTTGAACTGATAATGACTGGCTCCCAGTCAGAAGCGGAGAAAACTCCTGGAGCGCTTGTCCATTTTAATGTGGTAATGCATATCCTGGAGATCTATCCAGCACAACCAATAGTCATTCCCTAGAAAAGGGAGAAGAGACTAAACTGTGACCATCCGGAATTTTGCCTACTGAATGGACTTCTTCAAAACATTTAGATCCAAAATTGGTCTCCAGTCCCCTGTCTTCTTTGGCACTAAAAAGAATCTTGAGTACATTCCGGATTCTACCTTGTCTGGTGGGACCTTTTGGACAACTTTTGTCTGTCATTAAAGCGTCCCCCTCTGCCCCTGGGGAAGCCACTGCCACGTGTGTCCTGGAAAGGCCCTTGGAACTTTTTGAACCACATTTTCCCACTCCTATGGTTCCTGGAAAAGGACTGCTGAGGGGGGAATATACACATACACCAACTGCAGAAAGGGTCTTTCCATCTTTCTCACCCCGGGATATGGTTTCTCGAACTTTAGGGACAGAAGGGATGATCCGTCAAAGGGGACATTGACAACTGAAGACTTGAATGGTTCCGCAAATTCGCGTAAGTGCATCCAGCTGTCTCTCCTTATGGTTACGCCCTAGCCTGCTGCTCTATTCATCCCTCGGCTACATGTGCTATGAGCCTCACTGACAAATTTGAAATGGGCTTTAGGTTGGCCAACTGAGAAGAAACCTTGCCTTGGACTTCTTCAGATATGGCTCCTGCCAGTGTAGCGGATTACTCTTGAATCAAATCCCTCTGAAGTCTGGTGAAGAGTGCCATAAAGCAAAGGGTGATGTTTAATACCGCTTGCCAAACCTATCCATCACCAGAAAAATCGCTGTTAGGAGGATGGATAGTGGAATGTTCCTCTGCCGGTTGCTTTTTTGTGGCTGTTGCTACCACTATGGCATATAACGCCAATCCCTTTGCCCAAAAAGTACAGTTTTGTACCTACCATAAATGTAGATGTTCGAAGATCCACATTGCTGCAGTCCTAACACTTGGGTAGTCTGCTGTCCAGTCGGCCCGAATACCAAAGTATAAGGCTGACGTCGGTCAAGGCGCATTTGTCTGACATCAGGACGTCAGGGTACAAATGCGCATGACCGACGTCATATCCTCAGTCTTTTCTTGCCCCAGATGTCAGAAAACCCTAAAAGATAAGGCCAAAACCAAAAAACACCAAACACTCCTATACCTAATATATGTACAATACATACAAATCTACAAAAATAGAACCCCACCCACACAACCACCCCTAAACACAGAGGGGAAGGAGGGAGGGTAAATTGGACTGCAGCAATGTGGATCTTCGAACATCTACATTTATGGTAGGTACAAAACTGTACTATGTTCTTCATCTCACATTGCTGCAGTCCTAACACTTGGGTAGAATCCCAAAGCAGAGGTAAGGGAGGATGGCTAAACTATAATGAAGCAGGAGCTGCCAAAATGCCCTGCAGCACAGCAGTGGCAAAACCAGCCCTGGATTTAGAATAGAGAGGAAGGTGGTAATGCTTGGAGAAAGTATGCACTGAACTCCAAGTAGCTGCCTCCAAAATATCCTTAGTTGCCACCCCCCTTAGAAAAGCTGTTGAAGTGGCAGTAGCCCTAGTGGAATGAGGCCTAATCCCAGCTGGAATCTCCTTGCCATGATGGGAGTAACAGAATGCAATGCAAAACCCAATCCACTTAGATATGGTTTGTTTTGACACAGGCTTGCCCTGAGAACTCAAAGCAAAAGAAACAAACAACTGCTGAGACTGCCTAAAATCCTAGTCCTGCTTAAATAATAACGCAACTGCCTGTGTACATCTAAAGTGTGCAAAATCTTTTCCCCCCTATTTTGGGGATCTGCATAAAAAGTGGGCAAATGAATAGTTTGGTTTAAAGCCACACTAGAAACCACCTTAGGCATAAATGAAGGATTAGTACGTAATGATACCCTATCCTTATGAAAAATCAAAAAAGGCTCAACCGCCATAAGGGCCTGTAATTCAGAAACCCTTCTTGCAGAAGTAATGGCCAACAAAAAAGCAGTCTTCCATGACAAGTATTTTAATTCAGCAGTAGCCGCAGGCTCAAAAGGTTGTAGAGTAAGTTTCTCCAACACAAAATTGAGGTCCCAAGCAGGAGTAGGAGCTCTACGTGGGGGTCTTATATTCTTTGCCCCTCAAAGAAATTGCTTGAACAAAGGATGAGAAAACAATGGTGGGTCACAATCATAGTGAGCTGAGATTGCTGCAGCATGAATCTTAATGGAAGAGAAAGACAAACCTTTGTCCAATAATTCAGTAAGATATTGAAGAGCCACACTCAAATTAGGCTCAGAAACATCCAAATCCTTTGCCGCAGTCCAAAATAAAAATCTCTTCCATTTTTCTGCATACACTTTACGTGTACTAGGTCTTCTGGCTTCCCTAATCACATTCAAAACTTGTTGAGGAAGTTGAGACCTGCTGTGGTTCAAAACAGAATATGCCAGGCTGTTAGATGAAGAGAGTGAAGCTTGACATTGAGTAGATGACCATCTCTCTGAGACAAAAGGTGTGGAATTAAAGGTAAAGGCCATGGAGGCTTCCTTACCAGAGTCCTCAGTAATGGGTACCAGTGTTGCCGAGGCCAATCTGGAGCTATCAAAATCATCCTTGGCTTGTCTTGTCTGACCTTTAGGAGTACCTTTGGGAGGAGAGGCAGAGGTGGAAAGGCATACACATGAAGATTTTCCCAACTGAACGAAAGAGCATCCACTTTCCAAGCTGTGTGATGAAACCTTTTCGTGCAAAACTTTGGCAGCTGGTGGTTTAGTGGAGAAGCGAACAGATCTATGTCTGGAGTTCCCCATGACACTGTCAATTTTCGAAATACATGAAGATCCAGTTTCCACTCGTGGGGATCCATGATTTGCCTGCTTAACACATCTGCTAAGGAGTTCTGTGCTCCTGGCAGAAACCTTGCCTGAAGAGTTAGCTGCAAGCTGAGCGCAGTCTCCCACAAAATCATTGCTTGCCTGCATAGAGGATAAGAATGTGTTCCACTTGCTTGTTGATGTACCACATGACAGTTGTGTTGTCTGTTAGAATCAACACCTGCCCTGGAAGAAGTAACTCCTTGAAAGCCATTAATGCAAACTGGACTGCTAACATCTCCTTCATGTTGATATGTAGATGCTGTAGTCTGGCAGGCCACTTGTCTTGTATCCACTTTCCATTCAGATGAGCTCCCCAAGCTATGTCTGAGGCATCTGTCGTTAGAATCTGACTCGCCTCTGGCCGGGTCACAGAGAGTCCCTTGTTTAGGTGACATTCCTGAGCCCACCACAAAAATTCCTTTTGAATGCAAGGTATTATTTGAATGACAGTGTCCAGATCCTGGCAGTGCTGTGTCCATACATTTTTGAGATACCATTGTAGCTTCCTCATATGCAGTTTGGCATTGGGAAGCACCAGAATACAAGATGCCATGAACCCTAATGCTTGAAGGACTGTCCTTGCAGTCAGCACGGACTGATGAGATAGGTGATGGAAGTACAGGGATAGACTCTTGTTTGTCCGGGGTTAAAAAGGCCATCTGGGCTGCTGTATTCAGTCTCACACCCAGAAAGCACATGTCTTGAGAGGGTACTAGACTGGACTTTATTTCGTTCACAGAATACCCCAGGCATCTTAGCACTGCTATCACATATTCCAGATGCTGAAGAAGCTCGTCCTTTTCTTGAGCCAGAATCAGACAGTCATCCAAGTAAGGACAGATTTGTATTCCTTTTAGCCTGAAAAAAGCTACAACTGGAGCCAGAACTTTTGTGAATACTCTGGGCGCAGTAGATAAGCCAAAGGGCAATGCAGAGAACTGATAATGTGAATTTCCAGCTCGGAAACGCAGATACTTCCTGCAACTGAGTCTGATAGGCACATGAAGGTAAGCCTCCTTGAGATCTAAAGTTACCATCCAGTGATCTTTGCCCAGCAGAGGTAAAAGCTGTTGTAACGTCAACATTTTGAACTTGGGAATGTCCAAATAAGTGTTGAGGATAGACAAATCCAAAATTGGTCTCCACATGTTCCCCTTTTTTGGTACTAGGAACAGGCGAAAATAAAATCCTAGGCCCCTTTCTGGCACAGGGACCGGATGAATGGCCCCTATCTGGAGCAACAGAGAAATTTGCTTGTGAGCCTCTTTTCTTTGTATAGGAGGAATGTCTGGCATGCCTTTGAAAGGAGGCAAGGTATGGAAATAAAACCTGTAACCGTGGTGAACGATATCCAATACCCATTTGTCTTGGGTAATAACACTCCAATTTTCTTTGAAAAGTGCCAGTCTTCCTCCCAAAGGTGCTGCCAGACGAGAAGGCTCTGGCAGCTGAAAAGGCAAGTCATTGGGTCTGCTTACGAAAGGACTGACCCCTGCCCTCACCAGAAGACTGGGCAGGCGAACTGCCTGTTCTAGGCCTAAAAGAACCTTGAGCTCTGCCCCTACCACGTCTAGATCTACCCCTAGACTGAGAATCATAAGAAGGATAAGTCCACCCCTTAGTAGGCCAATTTCTACTAAACTTTGGAGGCTGAACCTGCAAAAAATCTTTAACAGTCTGCATAGACTTAGCCTTGTCCTCCATTTTCTTTAACACTGCTTCCACAGGCGCACCAAATAACACATCAGACTGTAAAGGAGCATCTAAAATCCTTGTCTTTACATGTTCAGCTAAATTCTGATCCTTCAGCCAGGCGTGCCTGCGAAGAACAGAACCAGTGGCTGCCACCCTCGAAGAGGCTTGCACAGCATCAAAACCACATTGCAAGGAATGCTTACCCACCTGTTCCGAAACATGAACTAAATCCTGCAACTCTTTACACTCAATACCTTCCGCCAAAGCATCTACCTTAGACTTCAATTGGGAAAGGAGATAAATTTGGTATTTCAACATGTGAAACTGACAATTCAAAGCCCTCATGGCTAAAGTGGAGGAAGTATACACCTTCTTTCCCCATCTATCCAAAGCCCTTGCCTCTTTATCAGAAGGAACAGGATTTTTAACAACAGAAGCCTTAACACCTTTAGGGCCCTGAGAAACAGTTTCTGGATCTGCCCTAGGACTCTTAAAAAGATACTTATGAGCTTCAGGCACCCTATAATACCTATCCGGTTTAACAGGGGCAGGAGGCAAAGAATCAGGGTTCAGGGAAGCCTCTGCAAAAACATCCTCTACCACATCCAGAACAGGAGGAATAGCTAAAGGCCTATGCTGGGGTAGAAACAAAAATTCCCTAAGCCTTTTCCTGGAATCAGAGAAATCTTGACCTTCCCATTTAAAATGCTCCCTCGTGGAATGAAGAGTCTCTGAAAAAGAAAAATCCTCAGGAGGAGAAGCCGAAGGTGTAGAGTCATCTACATCAGAATCAGAATAAGGAGGATACTCCTGCAAGTCTTCAGCCGAAGACTCAGAAGCCTCCGAACACTGCTCAAAACTCTCAAGCTCAGGTTCCACCCTAGGCCTCTTATCAGGGGCATAGAACCTCTAATCATAGTAATCAAATCTTCTGCCATTTTAAGCATATGTTTCTTAGGCAGAGACCCTGAAGAACTAAGGGAGACCCCCACAGAAGTTAACCCTGGCCTGCCTCTAGAAGAAGCCTTGGAAACAGAAGGGGAGGGCCTAACCACCTTAGAAAGGGAGGGGAGAACAGCTACCTGAGAAGCCCCTTCAGCCTGGCCTACCTCCTGAGAGGACACATCTTGTAACAGTAAAGTCTCCCCCTGGGAATCCAAAGGAACTTCTGGTAGAACCACCGGCTCCACCGAGCCCTCTAAAGAACCGACGTCCGGGACAGACGGTTCTTCCACCCTAGGCTTCGCTGCTTTGTCCTTGCGCTTTTAGGAAGCGGGCGACGGAGCATCCGACGGCATGTTGTAATTACAACGCTTCCCAAAGACTAACCTGGCACAATCTAATCTTCTCTTAATAGTGCGTTTGTTAAATCTAGCACAAGAGCGACAGCCAACAACGTCGTGCTCAGGCCCTAAGCAAGGTATACACAATGTATGGTAATCTCTATGAGGTATCTGTTTCCCACAAGAAATACAGTTATTCACTTTTTCTGACATCCGGTTAAATACTGAGGCAAGAAATAAACAAAATATTCCCCAACGGGGTACTTAGCCAACTTTGATTCGGTCTGAAACTCCGACTTCAGAAAATTTCAGAACGCCAACCTGCACTCACAATACTGCTTCTGCATCGGACCATGCGGCAAAAAAGACTGAGGATATGACGTCGGTCATGCGCATTTGTACCCTGACGTCCTGATGTCAGACAAATGCGCCTTGACCGACGTCAGCCTTATACTTTGGTATTCGGGCCGACTGGACAGCGGACTACCCAAGTGTTAGGACTGCAGCAATGTGAGATGAAGAACATCAGATGATCCTCGGGAGCAGTTAGAATTTTGTCTGGTCCCTTGCGGATGGATTCTACTGTATCAGAAGCCTTCCACACTCACTACAAGATCAACTTAATGAACTCAGTAGCAGGCAGAGTTACCGAAGTAAATGGTTGCAAACCAAACGCTTGCAGGAACACTGATTCCTCCATGGAGAGTTGTTGGGACATCCAGCCAC
>NC_056736.1:674209298-674293225 GCF_019279795.1 Protopterus annectens
AGAGCTACAAAACTTTCCCTAGTCAATGTTTCTTCCTCACTTTTTGTAGCAGATTTCTTTCCAGGTTGTCTATTTCTTTATCTGTGCCATTCAGGCAGTGCACTTACTTGCCAGGTACTGAAATTTACCAATAAACACAAGTCTACTGGACTTCTCTGCTGAGTTTCTGTTTTCACACTGGGAAAGCTAGAAACAAGCTGTTACTCAGTGTGCAGCCATCTTGGAAGTGCCAGATACATCAGTGTTATCTTGGTGAGATTTTGTAAAAACAGGGTCCACCTCATGAAGGTATGCGGTGAGTCTTTAAGATAAATTCAGTTCCAGTAGTAATACTCTCCTTTATTTGTTGACTTTATCATCTCTCCATCCTCATGCAAAGAAAGAGCAGTGTAAAAGTCAATCATTATACTCAGGTTCAGGCACCTACTGTACTCCCAATATACAGTCTAAGTACAGGAATTTTCCTGAAAGAACTAATGCAAGCCGTGCTGCTTTCTAATGGCTGACCCAAGTGCAGCAAAACTACCAGAAGCAGACATGGTTCACTACTCACTTCAGTTCTTTGAGCTAGAGGATGCCCTGCAGGGACATCTCCTTGCAGAAATGTAAAGCCAAACCTCATAATGACATTAGTTAAAATACCACTGAGAAGTAACTCTAAACTGACAAAGTACAGTTGTGTACATGTGAATATTTAAGTAAAATGCACTTAAACAGCAAACCCTAACCACAGTGTTCATTTAATATGTGCATCTTACTTCCACGGTTACATACTGAAAGCACAAAAGCTACTAAGTGCGAATGCTCAGTTAAGTGAAAATGCCGCAAATCGAAGTTTGTTTTTTTCAATGCAGTACAGTGAAGATAGGAATATTTGCCATTTCTTCACTGTAGTGCGATTTAGGAGTTGGAATATATATTTAGCGGGGGGGGGGGCACAGCCCCCCACAATAACATTTTCGATTTGCAGCATTTTCGCTCATCTGAGCGTTTGAACTTTGTAACTTTCGAGCTTTCAATAGGTATCCTCCTTCCACACCCAGAATTTGTTATATTGTTATAATCCCTTATTCCTCTGAAGACCACTGTCGATCTGATCCTAAGCGTCTTCTAGAAACTTGCAAAGCATTTGTGACTCAAATACACAATCAGCACAATAAATGCAACAATCAAAGGAAGTTAGAAAAAGAATGGCAAAAGAGAATGCACAGATATAATGATGTCCTTTTCATTCTTCCTCACGACTGGGTCATGGATCTAAGCCTCAGATCAGATTCGGTTGCATTCTTACAGACTTTGGTTCCAGCCTCGAGCTCCACCCACTAGTCACAATGCTCCACACTGTACTTCCCCTCCCCAGACCTAGTTTGTTGCCACTGCTGACAGACGTGGTTCTCCAGTCTTAAACGTTTGTTAGAGAGTTATTTCCTTGGAGTGACAGCTAAGTATATTTCACTATCTTCCTTATTTTCTACCCTTTAAACTTTACAGTTCCTACACCAAGAAAAACTAGTGGAAGAGTAGTCACAATTTGTTGACGTCTTAACTGCTCTTCCTTTTTCTGCCTTTTCAGTCCCCTGTGAGATATCTCTAATAATTTCTTTGCCTTTTCAGTTCCCTGTGAGATATCTCTAATAAATTTCTTTCCCTTTTCTGTTTAAAAATATGCAGTTTAAGTAGTGTAGGTAAGTTGACTTTTTAGAGTTTCTCCCAGTTTGATAGTTAACTTGCTTTTTCTGGGCTAGAGCTAGTTATTATCATTGTTGTTATTACTGTTTTTATTATGTCTCATAGACCTGCTGGGTTTAAGCACTGTTCGGAATGTGGACACACAATCCCGCATTCCGACGAGAGTAGCAAACGTATTTATTGTTTGGGTGCTTAACACTAGCGGTCGGTCTGACATTTGCGAGACCTTTATCCCCAAAGCCACAGCAGACTGTAGAAATAAGTTGATTCTTGAAGGACTGCTGCTGCCTTCCTCCTCTTCAGCAAGGGTTCAAGCCCCTTAAAGATCATCTCATGGCTCCTCTCGCCCTAAGAAATGAGAGCCGCTTCCAAGCAATCTGCAAAGATATCTAAACTTTTGGATCTGAAGTTGAACCCAAGGCCTATTTTGGGGCCAACAGAAACGGAATGTCTTTCCTTGCAGCCGACGGGTACATACAATTACTTCTTCTAGACCTTGCTCTCCTCCCTCAGATCATAGTTCTTCAGATCCCAGAGTCTGGAGTCCATTAGATCAGTATCTCCAACATCACTGACAAAAATTTTGCAAACACCCATCAGACATTCAAGACCAGAGTCAGTGGCTTTCACCAGATCCTCCAGAAGCCTTTCTGAAACAGATGTGAACAGGTTGATGCAGAGGTTCCTCATAGTCCAGAATCAGATTGGTGCCTTACCTACTCCATCCAATCTAGGATCTGTGAGTGCGCCAATGTCCCAAAGTCAGAACTCTTTCTCCAATCCAACATTCCATTTCAGAGGCCCAGGATCATGGACACTTAAGAGAGCTAGCCTCAGATGTGAGGAACTTAATTTCCTCGACTCCGATGGTTACTCTGCCATCACTGGAGTGTGTCTCGGATCCCTGATGGCAGCATCAGATCAGGGGGGTAGGGGCTTGGCTCCATCTTTATCGAAGCCGTCCGTTTCCCTCGGCACTTCAGTGCTTGACTGTTTGGGTCCGATTCCCCCTCGAGATCTCGGATCCAAAATTATCCCTGCTCTTTTCTCCTTGGGCTGCCTTGGCTCTGAGATGGCTGGGGAGGGAGTCTCTGGGTCAGTCGGCTTTTCAGGCGGTGGAAAGGATCCTCTCTGCCACAGGCACCCAATCTGCCAGATCTGCAATCCTCCTTATAGTACCTCTCTGGATCGGACTTCTGAGCCCATCATACTTGTCCAGGGTCGGCCTGCCTCAATAAGCCTGAAGAAAATGCCATTAGAGGGAGCCCTCTCTTCTTCCGATATCTCTCCTGATCATCCCGCAAAGGAGGTCCCTCGCAAGAAGACGTGTAAAAGCAGGCATATACACTCCCCCCCTTGGAATCTCTCACTGAAGTCATGGACTTTGATAAGGAAGACAAATCCCCACAATCGTCACCAGAAAATGTCTTCTTTGGAGACGTCCTAGAAATCCTTAGCCAAACAGGTGGTCGGTCAGTCCAAAATCCCTCTTCTGAAGAGTCTGGTTTTTGGAGGCTTTTGTGACAGGCTCATATATCTCTTGTGTGACCTCCCGAGCAGATGACCTTAAAGATTTGGTCTCTTGCTGGGCTTGGAAGGAGCAGGACATGACTGAACCAATACCAAAATGTCTAGACAAGTCCCACCCCTCCCCCCAGGACCGCCTTCATTAGACCAAGGACATAGCTGTAGATGCTATGGTTACCAGCCAAAAAAGAGCTAGCCAATAAGAGCTCAACTATCCATCCACCAAACAGGAAATCCAGAGTGTTGGACAGGTTTGCTAAGCACATTTAAGCTTCAGCAACTTTCTCAGTGACAGTGTTAAATTATTTGGCACATTTTACTAGATTACAGAGAAAGTTGGTTAAGGGACTGTCTTGACTCTCTAGCGGAGACCATGTTGGTGGAGGACTTCAAATAAGTATCTCCCCAATTGGCCATTCTCTCCACAGTGTCCAACTCCTCCATAAGGCTCATCTCCCATTCAGTGGAAGGTTCCTCACAGGCAGCCGGCTCACGTATTGCTACTGGAAGACATGCCTGGATGAGGCTTTGTGACTTGCGGAACATTTCAAGGTGCCCTTTGTCAATGCCCCCTTTGATGGCTCATCTTTGTTCGGGCCTTCAAAGATACTCGACCTGCAGCAAGAAGGAAGGAAAGACTTTCTGCCATAGGGATCAAGTTTTCTACCCTCAACGGACTTTCTCAAAAAACTAATGAAAAGAGGTAAAACCTGGTTCAGAAAATCCAGAGTGTCCTTCCAGAACAAATGCAGGGATTCTTCCTCCAAGGGCAGAAGAGAGAAATTCAATGGCAGATGGAGCCCCAGAGGCAGATGGGTTCTGCAAAATCACGGCTTTACAGAACCTTTCTCTGATGAACCCTACCAGCACTCCAAAAATGCTGCCTAAATGCTCTACTATGGAAGCAGTTCGGGGCCATTTTTCGCTACACCCAAATACCTGGACCGATATAACTACAAATACATAGGTGTTAAGAAAAATCTCCAGAGACTATTATATTCCTTTTTCCCTTCTACCTCCAGAGAAATGGAGGAAACTTCCTGATGTGCCACCCAGTCAGAGAAGTACGCAGTATGAGAAATCCAAAAACTACTGCAAAAAAAGTGTCATCCAAAAGGTCCCGACCAAACAAACAGGATTCGGAACTTGCTCCCAATTCTTTCTAGGGCCAAAGAAAACCAGGGACCAGAGATCAATTTTGGATTTAAGCAATCTAAATCAATAAGCAAAAAGTCTAAGTTCCAGATGGTCACGGTTCAGTCTACACTACTGCTTCTACGAAAGGTGACTGGATGTGCTCGATACACTTGAAGAATGCGTACTACCACATCAAGATGGGCAGGCATTCCAGAAGTCATCTGCACTTTCGGCTGGGAACCAGTCACTTCCAATTCAAAGTACTGCCCTTCTAACTCACCAGAGCCCCCAGAGTGTTTACTTAGTGTTTGGTAGTAGTTGCAGCTCACCTCAGACTGCAAGAATTCCACGTGTTTCCACATTTAGATGATTGGCTTCTTACTTCAACTAAGAAGGTATTCACAGGAGCAAACAGAAAAGGTTTGCCATTTGGGCTTCTAAAGAGAATACTGATCTTTTCTCAGCTTCAGTCTCCACCATCCTTCTTTTTCTTCCCTCCCTTTTCAAGGAAGAGGATAGTTTTTCCGCAATCAAACTTCAATTGGCAGACAAATCCAATTTTCATGCTGGAGCCTCTACTGGTCCCTTGTCAATGTCCAGATTATACAAAGCTTTTATGAAGGGAGTCTTCTGCCTCAGACTCCCGATTAAAGACTCACCTCCCCTTGAGATCTCACTGTTATACTCCAAGGTTCAACTCAAAAGCTTTTTGAACCAGCTAGTGACTGTGACATGAAGTATCTCTCTGAGAAAACCTTTTTTTTTTTTTGATGGCCATTGCATCAGCTATTAGAATCTCAGATTAAAGCCCTTTCGTCCAAGCAACAACATGTCATTTTCAGAAAGATCGTGTCTCCCTTCATGCTAATCCTTCTTTCATGCCCAAAGCAGTCTATCAATCCAACTACCAGTTTTCTTTCCAAATTTCACCAATAATGGCGAGTACTTGCTACATTTTCATGTTCACAGACAGTTACGCACTTATCTTCACAGAACAATGAAGAAAATCTGATTTTTTGCGAGCTTTTCAACCAACTGCCATGCAGTCAAAATTACACTGTCTAAATAGTTTACAAACTGTGTATTTTCATTTATTCCAACTGTGCCCTGAAATTATGTGATCTTCCAAAAGCACATTCTACCAGATCTATAGTTGCTTCAGCTTCTTTTTCCTCTACAGCTTCCATAAACGATATTTGTGCAGCAGCCACTTCGTCAAAACCTCATGTGTTTGTGATACATTACAAATTGGACAATGTCCCCAGAAACAACTTCTGGTTCGACAGTGCTCCAGCGTATCCTTCCTTGAGGCTACCCAAGAGTTACGTAGTTGGGGACTCTGACTCAGTCGTAAGGAAGAATAAAATGGACATCTGATTTAGAAGTTATGTACCAACAGTAACTTGGTATCTATACTGTCCATTCATTTTTCTTCACCTGCCCTTCCAGCCACCCCCCCAACCTACTGATTTCTAAAGGATTTGTAGGATTTGATAAAGGGACACTACATTCCCTTGTTTGAACCTCTGATTTTCCCCTTTTCTTCTTTATGTTTTAAGTGCTTAATAAAATGCAAGCAGCAAATTCAGTCTGAGAAGGTTGAGTACAGTGTGGATCACTGTGGGTAGTGGGAGGAGCTTGAGGCTGGAACTTAAGTCTATTAGTATGTACCAGAGTCAGATCAGAGCCTTGGATCTGTAACCCAGTCAGGAGGAAGAATGAAGAGACAAAACAGATATCAAGTTATGCAGGAGCAGCCTTAAGTCAACTGGTGCCCTAGGCAAAAGGGCTTCACAGTGCCCCCCACCGCATCACCTGGTGCCCCCATCCTAGTCTACCTACACCAAATAAATATAGGAAAAGCACCCCTACTAGAGCGGCGCCTTAGGCAGCCGCCTAGTTGGCCTATGCCCAAGGCAGTCTATGAAGTTATGGCAGGTAAATAACTTCTAATTATTTTACAAAAGAACCATGGGAGAATACCTGTATAGCTACAACATAAGTAACAAAAGCTAGCTTTAGGATTTTTGTGTGGAAGTTTTCTTTTTTCTAAATTCAAGACTCTGGGATGTGTGAAAGGCCCTTAACTGTGAGAAACAAGCTTTTCATCAAAAATGGAAGAAAAAAAGCTTTCAATTCTACTTAAATGTTTTCAGTTGTATTTATAGTGACATGTATGGCGACAACTGTTACTGTATGGCGACAACTGTTACTTTTGCGCTTTTTTGCAGTTTTCTGTTTAGCCACAAAGTGTTATCGGTTTGTATTTTAGTTTATTCTGATATCTTTATTTTGTAGCTTTATCTGTAATTTTGTAAGAATTATGAATTACTGCAAGATATGAGCACTCTTTACACATTGTATTACACTTCTATCTCCATAAACAGAATTGCTTGCAAAAGCTAAATGGTTGCATTTAACTCAGTCTAGGGCCTTAGTCTTGCAGTTTCATTCGCAGTAATGAGAGAACTGCGAACTACAACAGATCTTGGCTTCACTTAGTCATTTAATTAATGCATTTTTTCATAAAAAGAGTACTGGTAAATTTCTGCCTAGTCTAATGCCTTAAACTGTAGTGGGATTGCAATGGTGGCAGTATTGTAAATTTTTCCCTGCAGAATTTGTGCTTCTACAGCTGTTTACTTTCCAGTTTTGCAGCTGTAGTCTTATTCTACCACCACTTGCTTGCTTGAGTTGCATTCTAGTGACTTTGTTACACTGCTGTTTTCCCCCATTTTTGTCTCTGCCCCAGCCCTCACTAATCCACTCACCCTATATATCTGTCACATTTGCATTGCTCTTGGCTCATTCCCAGAGAGCTCAGCAACATTTGGCACCCTTACCTGAGTACTCAAGTTTTTGCTGCATCTAATGCCAACCATCCAGGCTGAAATAAGTACTCTGACTTGAAAAAAAATGCACTTAGTTCAATTGTATTTCTGTTGTTTTTTATTGATTTATTTATTCCATTTATCTGCATTTTGAGACTGTTAAAATGCAATGTTTTTTCAGTGCCCTCTTGCTGCTAGATTAATTGCTTGAAAATTGCCGTAAAATGTTCTCTTTGTGTATTTTTATATTAAGATTACAGATTACTCATCTAGTGCAAGTAGAGGGTACCCTGATCTGTCAGAGCTAGGAAACACAAAAGGTAGGCTTAAAGTGAGGCTGGTTTATTGGCAAAAGGACTACTGACATTGAGCAGTGTCTTGCATAGACACAGGCACTTGGAAACTAAATTTTCTCAACTGAACTAATTCAAACTGTATGTAGGAACGCGGCTCCACAAAGAGCAACCAATTTCTGCACTGAGGAGCTTCTGCACTACCACTAATCTACTCCAATACCACCTAATTTTTGATTTGGGTCTCCTAAGAACCAGAGCATGCTGTTAACCCTCTTATACCATACCCTTCTAGTTCCCCCAGAAGGAAACTAGATCATGGATATGCACCTTCCAAATTTCTCAGTCACCAGTCTGGTGGAAATGGGCATTCTTAGACAATGTAGCAATTGCCACATGTTCAATGACAACCAACTAGTCCTTAGACACTAAGATATGTAGATATATATATATATATATATATATATATATATATATATATATATGGATCTATGTTGATCCATCAAAATTAAATTTCATCGAAACATAAACCCTTGAACTCACTTTCATGAAAGTGCACTGTCAAAAATGCACTTACGCGAAATAAAATAACGGAAAAAAAACCCCACTAAATCACATTTATACAATGTGGCTATCCACACTGCACCCCACACACCTCCCCTACTTAAATATACTAACTCCGAGATCACACTGCAGTGGGGAAAAGGATATATTCCCTTATCCCCACTGTAACGCAATTCGGCGAATCTTCTTCCATGAAGTGGGTTCATCCTTCTGTTTGTCGATGGTGTACTTTCGACAAACAGGAGGAGACCCTATATATATATATATATATATATATATATATATATATATATATATATATATATATATATATATATATATATATATATATATATACACACACACATATATATATATATATATATATATATATATATATATATATATATATATATATATATATCTTTTAGTTATGTACTTACCATAACTTTAGATGTTTGGGATCCATCTCGCCTACATTCTGTACTGATGGGCTCGGAGCCGATCCCTCGGCTCCGACTCGGCACGCTATGCTATAGAGCGAAGCCTCTTATTGGCTGAACTATTCTCTATCCCAGGATGCACCACCACTAATCCCCCAGATCTTGTTTGTCCGCATTCATGCACACACACATAACTTGTTTATATAACATTGCCAGATGTTTCAAGATGAAACAATAGAATTCGGAACGTCCGATCTCTCCTGATCTCCAAGGAAGCTTCAGAGGGACCTCCAGGAGGGGGGGAACCCCCAGTGGGGGTGACCTCAGGCCCCGGGGCTCCGCTGTCTAAGGACAGGGGGACTGCCAAAGACCCAGTCTCCGTATGCAGGGAAGGTGCTGGTGAGACCGTGGAGGTAGCCAAAGAAGATTTGGCTAACGCACTCCTCATGGCCCTGAAGGCCGGACCACCAGAATCCTGGGAAGGTCCAACCCCCGTGGCCACAACAGTAGACGGTACCCCCGCAGCAGACGCACCGAGAGGAAGGCTTGGGACCGAAAACATCAGTCCCGAAGCGTCCCCCCCCCCCGGGCCGACAGAGGAGGTCCGCGTACCGAACTCCGACTCGAGAGCCGGGGTTGGAGTAAGGGTCGGGGCCGACCCGAAAACCTCCATCGGCTCCACCAGCACCGGCTCCAATGATGCAGAGGCTGTTGGAGGAGGAACCAGAACTACAGGATGGGCCATCGGCTCCGAAGCCGAATGGGCTGGAGCCGAAACTAATTTCTGGAACACAGTAGACTGAAATAGTCTTAGGAGCACCCTGTCGATGTCCGAATCAGATATTTTGGAAGACCTACAGGAAACCGATAGGGTCCGAACCGACTTCTCTATCGGCTCCAAAGGACTGGGAGACCGGCTCCGAATAGACTCTACCAGTATCGGTTCCGAGGAAGATTCCAAAACAATTTCCCTCGGTGCTGAGGAGGGCTTCGGCGCCGAAGGGAAAGAGTCTGAGCCGGCAACCCTCATCGGCTCCAAAATCAGTGGAGCCGATGAAGGTGACCCGCCTCTCAAAGCCCCAGTCCTCGGCTCCAAAACCAGAGGAGTCGAGACTGGGGGTATCGAGGCAGACCGTTCCGCCCTCGGCTCCTTAGTCCGTGGAGCCGATGGAGAAGCCTGCCTAGATTTCTTAGCAGTCGGTTCCGACGGACTGGTCGGAGCCGACGCTTTCTTCTTCTTAGTAGGAGAGGATGAGGAAGATAAGGCCTCCTCGAAGGAGGGTTTAATCAGCCCTTTCAATATCAATTTATTCTTCCTCTCTTGGAGGACTCTAGATGAAAAGGTGTGACACACGCTACAGGACTCCTGTAGGTGCTTGGCGCCTAAACAATATACGCACGAGGAGTGGTCATCGGTTATAGACATCTTATAACCGCACCTCGTGCACTTTTTGAACCCTGAGGGTCTATGTTCTTTTGACATAATGCCTATCAAATAGTCACTAAAAACAGTGGAAAAGAAGCACTATCTAGTCAGAACAAAGATTTTACTACAATACAAAAAATTTAACTTTTTTTTTTTTTTTTTTTTTTAAACGATACAATACAATATCAGAAACACTAAAAAGGAGGGCCATGACCCTCTAACTTAAACAGGTACTTGACCTCCTTAAAAAAATAAGAGAAACTAGCAGAAGAATAGGGGAAGGCCCCTCTAACAAACGGGAAACCTTTCCCTTAAACAAACACTCAATTTACCACAAAAAAATGTACCAAAACACACGCGTACAACAACAATAGCTGTTAAAACAGCTTTTGGGTAAGAATAAGGAATTTCCTGACAGGAAACTTTAGAAAAAACAGTACTTAGCTCAGCCAAGTTTGAGACCACGTCCTAGCTTGTAAGCGGCAAACGAGATCTGGGGGATTAGTGGTGGTGCATCCTGGGATAGAGAATAGCTCAGCCAATAAGAGGCTTCGCTCTATAGCATAGCGTGCCGAGTCATTTGTAAGCCTAGCCATAGTGATGTGGCATTTGCCACCCCATGAAATGGTACAAAAATGTACAGAATAAATTTAGAATACAGTGTCTAGTAGTGACACAATGAAGGTCCCCTTATATAATAGAATTAATTTACTGTGCCCCTGTCTAGCAGTGACACAGATGTGACCCCTGGGGTAAACTTACGATCTCCCATCCACTCAAGATTTCTCTTGAAGAGAGTCAGTGAGGGGCTCTGCCTAATACGAACTGGGATCTTGTTCCAAAGCATGGGAAGCCTCTGGGTTATGAATCTATCCCTCCAGCATGTCCTAGTCATACTTGTGCCGAGGTTTAAGTCTTTAGCTCTAGTGGTCCTGATGGACTTGGATTTTTTGAGGTGGAGCATATCCATCAGATCCTGATTGGACATGGCCTTGTACGTCAGGCAGAGATCACCTCTGAGCAGGCGGTATGATACTGAATACAGCTGAAGTTTCTTTAGTCTGGCAGAATAAGACATATGTTGGAGACCCTTGATCCTCTTGGTGAGGTACTTTTGTGGTCTCTCCAGCTGTTGCAAATGCCGGGTGAGGTACATTCCAAATGGGGCATTGTACTCAATCATGGTCTGATGAGGGAGGAATATAGGGGTACAATGACATCCTTGGATCTGGATGGGAATCCCTTCATGATGAGGTGTGCAAGGTAGAATGTTTTTCTAACCACTTTGGCAACGTGGGTATCAAATGAGAGGTCGCTGTCGACTTGGGTCCCTAGGTCTCTGATTACTTTTTCAGTACTCAGTGGGTTGCTGTCTGTGAGATAATTTGCGTGTACTTTGTTTTTCCCAAAGGGGGTGACTATACATTTTTTGGCATTTAGTTTAAGGCTGTGACTCCGGCACCAGTTGTCCGTTTCTGTGAGGCCTTTTTGTAGGATGTGTGTCAGCTGGTGTATCGACTATGGCGCCTAGTTTGCAGTCATCTGCGAACTTTGATAGCGACAGCCCTCCCGTGTTTGCTTTAACATCTGAGAAATAAATGCCGAACAAGAGGGGTCCCAGGACAGATCCCTGTGGGACACCACTTGTGACTGGCTTTGAGTCTGACATTGCTCCAGCGATTTTAACTTTATGGGTTCTGTCCTTTAGCCAGTTTGCAACCCATCTAGTGACATAAGGGTTTACTTTTAAGCTGTTGAGCTTATCTATGATGCCTGAGTGGGGTATTGTGTCGAAGGCCTTAGCCAAGTCCAGGTGTGCTGTATGGACTGCTTTGCCCTCGTCAATGGCTCTAGTGACTGTTTCGAAAAAGTCAACCAGGTTTAAAAGGCAGGATCTGCCCTTTACAAAGCCAAACTGGGTGGGGTCAAGTGTCTGTAGGTCCCCTATGTCTCTGTTTATGAGTTCCATAATGATTCTTTCCATAGCTTTGCAGACCAGGCTGGTTAAGCTTATGGGGCGGTAGTTTCCAGGGTCTGTAGAGGCACTCCCCTTGTGGGGTGGGACCACTTTTGCTGTACGCCAGTGTTCAGGTACATATCCCGAAGTAAGGCTAAGGTTAAATAGCATTTTTATGTGTGGGTTTAGCTCCTCTTGGAGTTCACGTAACATGCAACCCGGGATACCGTCAGGTCCCATTGATGCTGTGTTTTTTGCTTTGTTTAGGGCGGTTCTCACTTGGACATCTGAGATGACAGGGAGATTACATTCAGCTGGGATAAGTATTTCTTTTTGGGGGGTGAAGGAGGGGAGAAATTTGCACTGAACCAGTCAGCCAGAATGTTGGCAATATCTGTGGGTTCAGTGTATTTTTTATTGTTGTGAACCAACTCTGAGCATATCTGAGGGTTTCCGCCCAGGTTTCTAACATAGCTGAAGAAGGCTTTGTGGTTATCTTTAGTGTCCTTAGCGATTTTTCTCTCAAAGTTGGCCTTGGATGTTTTTATGAGAGAACTTAGTTTTCTGCTAATGTTGATCAGAGATGTCTTCCCTTCATGGGATTTTGCTCTGACGTGCAGTAGCTTCCTTCTTTTGTTATACAATTTGTTTATGGCTGAGGTCCACCAGACAGGACGCTTACCTTTGGTGGAGAGGGACTTGGATTTGTTTGGGATTGCATGATCCATGCATTCTTGGAGATGTCCATAGAAAGCATTTGTGAAGGATTCGGCATTGTGGGATGTGGTATCCACTGGCACAGTGGGCTTAAAGGATACCATCTCAGTCTTAAGAAGAGTGAAGTCTGCTTTTGAGAAGTTTTTCACTGTGGTCTTTTGTGCTTGGGGTGGAGGTGGGATATGTATATCCAGGGTGATTAGTTTGTGGTCAGATCTCGCTAGTGAGGGGTATACTTCCGGTGTGGAGCATTTTGTCCCCATGTTTGTGATGACCAGGTCTAGTATATTATCTCCCCTAGTGGGAGAGGTGACTAATTGTTCCAGTGCATTTGAATTTATGAATTCCAGGAACCTTTGGGCTAGGGTATTAGGGCTAGAATAATGTACCCAATCTATGTTTGGGCAGATGAAGTCTCCCAGTATGATGGTATTTTGTGATACATTCATATCCTCCAATGTCTTCAGGAAGGCTGAGTGGAGTTCTTGAGATTGGGAGGGTGGTCTGTAACATGCTACCAGTTGTATAGAAGTTTTGCCTATGGTTAGTTGCACCTGTATGGTCTCTGATGCTTCATGTGTTGCTACTAACCTGGAGGTGTGGGAGTCCTTGAAGAATATGGACACTCCCCCTACCTTTGTGGTTCGGCCCGGGTTTTGGGGCCGAAAAGCATGATACGAGGTATAGCCTGGTAGCGCTGGGGTGCTCTCAGGAGCCTTGAACCAGGTTTCAGTTACTGCACAGACGTCGATGTTCGCCATGCTGAGGAGTGCATCAAGTGCCTGCATCTTGAGATTTACACTTCTGGCGTTGAGCAGCATTACCCTTAGTTTTTTTCCATTATTGCTTTCTAAGGAGGTGGGTTTGTCTTTTGAGCCTAGTCTAAAAAAGGCACTATGGGGGTGGCAAGAGTCTTAGCCAATATCTGGAAGCCCCGTGGTGACAGGTGTAAGCCATCCCTTGCGAAGCAGCGTGGCTTGTCCAACATGTCATCCCAGGCAGACAGGCATTGGATCCCCTTAGAATGACACCAGTACTTGAGCCAATTGTTAAAGCTGATCATCTTGTCTTTGTATTGTGGTATCATTCTTGGTGAGGGCAAGATGCTACTCAGGGTCAGGGTCATACCAGCCTGGGCTATATAATCGGAGAGCTCCTCTATGTCTCTTTTCATGTAGTCCAGGGAGGTACGTCTCAGGTCATTCACACCAGCATGGACAATGACGGAGTCATATTTGTACTTGCTTTGGAGTGACTTGAGTGCGTGTGTTATGTGGCGGATCCTAGCTCCCGATAGACAGCTCACAGTCACCTTCTCCTTGTTCAGCCTGGTCAGTGGGACATCAGTGTGTCTGACTATAGAGTCACCTATTACTAGTGTATCAGGCAAGGTGTTTGGCCTTAAGGGCTGTGATTGGTTGACACTGATTTATTGAAGTATGTGTTACATGTGTTTTGTTTTGAGGTGGTGGATTTTTGGGTGTCTGCTTTGGGAGCCTCTGTTGTTTTGGTAAGTTTTTTATTACAGCCTCCGAGTATGTCTGTGTTTTTATGTGTTTGGTTTGCAGTTGTGGTATATATATATATATATATATATATATATATATATATATATATATATATATATCTATCTATCTATATATATCTATATCTATATATATATATATATATATACACACACACACATGCACAAACACATATATACATATCTATCTCTCTCTAAAGATATATATATATATATATATATATATATATATATATATATATATATATATATACACATATATATATATATACACACACACACACACACACACATATATATATATATATATATATATATATATATATATATATATGCATACACTTTACTGTGACGGATATTTTCTTGCATGTATTTTAATTTACGTGGAGCTTTACTCCCAGGGCCTCCACCAAAAATGGGCTATTCTAGGCCCAGTGGACTTTCCCAGTAAACAAACGCAACAAATAACTAAATATACAAAAAAATATACACATACATACAGAATCCAACACAGTATGTATAAGATGCAATTACACAATATCACCAGTCACAGGGCTCTTTCATATAAGCATTAAAAGTAAAACATTAGGTTGTCAGTAGTAAAACATGCAGTACATCCACCATAAACAGTATGCACCAGGCACAGACCAACATATGCTGAGGCACTAAGAAAAAGAAGACCATAAATCCCAGAGATCTCTCAGACACTATCTGCATTAATTATCCTTAGTAAGTAAACCACATACACAGCCACATCTCATGGAACCTCAACTACAAAGCCCATAAGGAAAGCCAAAACATTACCCAATACACTAGTTACAGGAGACTCCATTGAGAGACATACAGATGCCTCACTCACCAGAGTGAACAAAAAGAAAATCAAAACCAGCTGCTTATCAGGGCCAGGATACACTAAATCACTCTAACATTCAAGTTTGAACCTTAAGTGCCACTATGACTAAGTCAGCCTGCATGTCCCAGGTTGGTATGAGCGTAGCATTGAGTAGAATCCTACCTTCACCAAGGATGATGCTTAGCTTCTAGTGTCATTCAAACTGGGTACAATACTTATCAGCATAGAAGGATATGGTTAACAGATTATGTTGCTTTGGCAAAAATGGTCTGTACCTGTCCCAGACAGGTTTTCAACTATTGGTTAAAACACTGCCCTCCCTCACAGTGCCTTTTTTAAGCCAATGCCAAACTGACAAGCCTTTCAACTTAGCAAAATCAATGAAAGGGAATCTAAAGGTATTACTGGCTCAATGTCAGGATACTGACTAAACTCCATTCACTCCAACTTCTTCTCACCTTGGAGAATGCAGACATCTGTGTAGTTAAATAAAAAGACATTATGTACTCACTATAATGTTCCATCTGTGTTGCCAATTTTCATTTACCCTCAACCTATGGGCTTTGGATCCGATATGGCCGAAACACGAGCTCCTCCCCTACCCATCATGCCTCACTCCCTCAAATTACCGCAGTTTGAGTTTTGCATTAACACACACTGCCTCTAAAATTTCCCTCAGGACTTTATCAACCTCCACATACTAATTTACTGCATGTACTACTATTCGTAATACGCTAACCTCACCTACTAGCAATTCTACTATATTCTTGAAATCTCTATGGGAAAATTATACATACTCTCAAAAATTCAAGTAGAAATTACTGGTCATACAACTAATGTGTCCTGCTACTACAATTTGCAGCTATACTACTTTTTTTCTCAATGTACCTCTAAAATGTGCAGCCAAAACATTTTTCTTTCTCTATGTACTTCTAAAATGTTATGTTTTGTACTTTGTCTCTGTATGCGTGAAATGACGCTGTGTGTGTTTAAATGCCTCTGTATACTTTTCTCCCCGGGCCTCCGCTGAAAATGGACATTTATCCAGTCGGAATATCCCGGTCAACAAATGTAAAATAAAGGAGAATATATAAAAATAAATACAGAAGTATAAACAAAATCCCATTCAAAGTAAAAGCAGAGATCAGGAGCGCCAAACAGGAACAGTGGTTCCTAAAAAAGTATTCATCACATCCCACTAAACATGGATAAGGGGGTAGGAGGGAGGGAAGGTTGAAGAAGAATGAAAATGGACAACACAGATGGAACATTATGGTGAATACATAACATCTTTATCAGTTGTCATTTTCATTCATTTCTCAACCTGCACGACAATGTCCCCAGCTACAGTAATCATGGGTGGCTCTCATGAAAGGATGTTCCAGAGCACTGCAGAACCAAAGGCAGCTCCATTTCTGAACGTAATATCTAACGTAATATCTAACTTGTAGTGTGAAATAAAGTTATGAGAGTTGTACCACAAGGCAGCTGCACAAATATCAATTGAGACCCTAGAACAAAAGGCTTGGGATGCTGACATGGATCTGGTAGACTGGGCTTTGACACGTGTGGACAAAGATGTACCTTGAGATGCATACAGAAAAGAAATGCAATCTCTTAACCATTTGGCTAATGATGTCATACAGACTGGTCTTCCTTTTCTGATATTAGAGACAGATAAGAACAATTGGTCAGACTTTCTGAATGATTTTATCCTGTCTAGATAAAATTGTGGCAGTCTATGAACATCAAACAGATGTGGGATATATTCTCCCTTGTTCTGAAAACTGGGAAAGAAGACTGGCAGGCTGATGAACTGGTTAATATTGTTTACTATGGTAACTTTGGGTAAAAAGGAAGGGCTGGAACGTAAGGTGACTCGTTCTTTATGGAAAATTAAATAAGTTTTGGAAGAGAGGGCTTGTAACTCAAACGCTTCCTACAGAAGTGACAGCAACCAAGAAAACAGTTTTCCATGAAAGGAATTTCAAATTCAATTTGGTTGAAGGTTCAAAAAGGGGGATGGACAAGAGCCTGCAGAATCCCACTTAGATCCCACGGAAGGGTAATATCCTTGACAGGAGAGCAAAGTAAGAATGTACCCCTAAGAAAGGCTTTAAACAATTTTTAATAAGCTAGAGATGAAGAATTTTCTCCAATGCAGTAATGTGAGATGGCTGCCAGCTGTACTTTTTCTGTGGAGTAAGTTGCCCCATTTTGGAAAATATCAGCAAGAATATCTAGCAGTGCAGGAATGGTAGCAGTACAGAAATCCAATTACTTCTGTTGAGCCCAAATGAAAAATTGTTCCCATTTGCTCTTATAAATTTTCCTAGTGGATGCTTTGTGGGAAGAAATCAAAATCTTTTAGACGGTGGATAAAATCCTGGAATATCTAGCCATCATAGGAAATGGAGAAATCATGAAGTTAGTTTTAAGCCTAGTAAGTCTGGGTGAATCTGCCCTGATGGATGGGACAGTAGATCTGGAATCTGTTCCAATGTTCATAGAGGGGAGATGAGATGAGACCAAAGGAAGGTGAACCAGATTTGTTGAGGCCAGAAAGGAGCAATGAGGATTACTCTGCTCTTCAACATGAGTGCTTTCTGAAGAAATCGGGGAATTAGTGGTAGAGGTGGGAATGCATAAAGTAGACCAGGGGGCCAAACAAACTACAACATCTCCTGGGGTATGTCCTTGAGGAGGGAATCAAGGCAAAGAACCTGCTGCATTTGTTCTTGTGTAGGGATGCAAAGAGACTGCAGCAGGGATGACCCCATTTCTGAACGATCACATTTGCCACTGTTTTAGAGACTACTCGCACATCAGTAAAATTCTATGCAGCCTGTCCGCTAAAATGTTGCGCTCCATGGAATGTATTTTGCAATTAGGAAGCGGCTGGTAGAGATCACTCACTGCTACACTCTCATTGCTTCTCAAGAGGGGATAAGACCTGGTTCCTCCTGGCTTGTTAATGTAACACACAACTGACATATTACCTGTTTCTATCGCAACAGTCCCTAGAGGAAGAAAGCTGTAAAGGGCTTTCAATGTTCAAAGGACCACTCATCTCTAGGATGTTGTTATGCAGATTGGTCTCCTGTGAAGTCCACGTACCTTGGAGAATCCATCGCAGAAAATGCCCCCCACCACCTCAACTGGGAGGCATCCGTGGTCAACGTGGCGTTTGGGGACAACGACAAAGTGGCATCCTTGTTCAATATCTGTGGCTGAAGAGTGAAGCCACCAAAGAAGAGGGTCTTTGCACACCCACGACAATTTGATTGGATAGCTTAGAGGATGCTGGTTTAAGGACGACTGGACTGCTAATGTCCATTGCAGAATTCTCATGTGTAGCCGTGATGTAGGTAATAGTGGCAGCTATAGAGCTCAATGCTTTGAGCACTAATTCCTCTGGCGGATCTGTCTGATGTAGTCTTAGAGGAGAGATTCTGTCTGGGAGGAGGAAGGCCAGAGGTTTGGATGTGTCCAGATGTGCTCCTATGAAGTCTGTTACTTGAACAGGGTGCAATTGCAATTTCTGCGTGTTGACGGTTATGTCCAAGGTAAGGGCTAGGTGTAGCAAATAGTCCCTGGGTTGGATGAGTACGTGCTTAGTTGGAGCGGTGTGGAGCCAATCATCCAGGTAAGGAAACATGTGGAACCCTTACAGTCTCAAGTGAGCTGCGACTACCATCATGTATTTGGTGAACAGCCTGGGGGCTATGGCGAGACCAAAAGGGAGGAATCTGAATTGGTAACTATTTGCCTCGCAGCCTGAAGTGAAGATATCTTCTGGAGCATATGTCCATTCTGATATATTGCTACGCATCCTTTAGGTCCATCGAACACATCCAGTCATCCATTTACAGTAGTGGCAGAATGGACTTGAACTGTAACAATTCTGAATATTGAGTATTTTACTGACTTCTTTAGAATAGACAATAGGCACCAAAAGTGAAGGGTGAAACCCTTTAATAAAACAACCTGAAATATAAAGTTCAACTTGTATTTCAGATTGTTTTATTAGAGAGTTTCACCTTTCATTGTTGGTGCCCATCATGTTTCATGGATCGTTGTGCCTCTTCTTGAATTTTGACTTCGTCAGGATGTCGGGTCCAATTTTGGTCCGAGATCTCCTGTCTTTTTGGTACTAAAAAGAATCGAGTAAATTCCTGACCTGTTTTCATCTACAGGAACCTTCTGGTTAACTTCTCCTAGCAGCTTTGCGATCTCAAAACCTGCTGAGTCCCTCCAACTGGGTGAAACATTGGGGAGGAATCTCTATGGTTTGGGATGTTTTAAAAAAGGGAATGTAGAAATCTTTGGATATGATCCTTTGAACCCACAGATCCTTTGTGATGGCTACTCAGGCTTTTGGGTGCAAGGATAAGTGCCCCCCAACCATCTCCAAAGGAGAACAGTCTGGCAACCATTCAGAAGCACTGATAGGGTCTGTCCGAAAACGAATCTCGAGACCCTTGATTTTGCAGATCCTTTCTGCCGTGTGGATGGCATCTATCATTATAATTGTTTCCCCCTCTGCCTCTGGGGGCAAATGTCTCTGTGAAATTCCTAAAAAAAGATCTTGAGACTTCTTGAACCACAATTTTTTTAGCACCATGCTGATTCTTGGAGAAGTGTCGCTGTGGGGTAGAAAACTGGATTTGATGGCAGACAAGGTCTTTCCACTTTCTCACTATGGGAGAGAGTGACTACGGGGCCAAATAGTGATAATCCATGAAAACGTGCATTGATGAATGACGTCTTGGAAGGTTCCGCAAAGCACACCCAGGAATGACGCCCAATGGCAATGCCTGAAACGGTGTCCCTTGAGGGGCCTTCTGTAACGTGGGAAATTAGCTTCATGGCTGCGCTGGAAAATAATTGAAGAGTGCCCATTCTGGAGGTAAAGACCTTCCATTCCTCATCAGGCATGGACTCTAGGACAGAGCTAGGGAGTTCTTGGATTAAATCTCTCTGTAGCCCTGTAAAATGAGAAAGATACTTTAGCACCCACAGGGTGAAAGTAACCGAAGATTAAACTCTCTTGCCAAATCTGTCCTTGGTCCTATACTCCCTGCTAAGGGGACGGACAGTGGAGCTTTCCCGAGCTAACCCCTTTTTGTCCGGTGCCACAACAACCATGGCATCTACCGGAATCCTTTTTGTCCAATGAGGTTGGTCTGGTGGGACACAAATTCATATCTGCACATTTAGGGATAGGTTCTATACTATCCGGCTCCTTCATGTCCTGGTTGATACTAAGGCGATGAGTTTATCAGCTGGGGGTGGGCATACACATCCAAGATGGAGATGGGCTGGACCCAAGAGCCTTCAAGAACACCATTTCCTGATGGGTAAGGTTTTGAGCAGATCTGCCACCTTTTCTGGCACAGGATTTCTAAGATGTCTCCAAAGGAGACATCCTCAGGTGGAAATCTCTGGGATGCTTCCCACTCCTTTAAATAGTTGTCTTCAGTGACAGATTCTTGCGGAGAATCCAGGTACCTCCTCTTGCACCTGCTTTTCCAGGGCACCTCCTCAGGGGATGTCGCAAGGAGATACTGGAAGAGACCTTGAGGTCCAAGGTTAGAATAGCTTAGAAACTTTGCTGGGCTGGCTGTCCCAGAGGTGGCAAACGTGGGATCTTATACACAGTATCCATGGAGGTAAGGGGTGCATTCAAAAGTATTGGAGCAGAGGATCTCCTGGGTAGGGAGCGAACCCTCCCCCATCACCTCAAAGGCACACGGACCTGCAGACGCTGAAGGCATTCTCCCCAGACCTGAAGCGGTCAGTTCAGAAAGTACCCGAACCTCCACAGGCCATCCATTCCAAGGCTCCAAGGGGAAGCGACAGCTCCAAAAACTTCCAAGTTGAAGTCAGCCCCAGTGAATCAATTTACAGGTTTCAGCTCCAATAGCCACTCTGCTCCGACTCAGTCGGAACAGAGCCAGTCAGGGAAGCTGTTGGAGTCAAGAGATAATCACTACCATCTCAGACACTTTCGGATAAAAAGACTCAGAAGCAGGAGGTTGGACTGGAGAAAAAAAACAACATGTCTAAAAAAAGAGAAAGTCGACTCACGGACCCAGTGGTGGACAGAGTTGGTAAAACCCCCATCTGTATCTGAAGAAAGTGCCTCAGTCTATCCACCTCATATCTGGAAAGGCTAGGGAGGATCTGACAAAAGATGTGGAAGGTGGTCGGGAGGATCTTTTAGAAAATCTGTCCTGAAAGTGAGATCCAAGGCAATATATATTGGACTTGAGGAAGTAGGAGCAGCTCAGGTCCGAGAAGACGACTCTGCAGACATACTCGGGTGTGAGGATTTCAGATCTGATGCTCAGGAAGCCTTTTTGGGGAAGCTCACTGGAAGTAGAGGCAGACTTGTCCAGGGAATGTTTCTTTGTGCTTCTTAGCAGGGCGGGGGTGTTTGAGCCCCTGAAGTAGAGGAACCCGCAGTTGGGGCAGAAGATGCAATAAGGCTCTTTAAAAATAAGTTTATTTTGGCAGTCAGCCAAAACACGCTGGTGAAACCTCTTCCAAACAAAGCAGGGGGATTCTAGATGGGCAGGGCCGAGACAATACACGCACACCTTGTGTCCATCAGATGAGGAAATCTTGTGCCCACAGGAAGTGCACTTTTCATAGCCTAATAGCTTATTAGACATGTTAAAAAAAAAGGAAAAGTTAAGTCCCACGAAGAATGGACAGCGAACAGCTTTATTTATTTTTTTTTTTTGTTTGTTTTTTTTATTTGTTTATTTAAATATAACTACTAAGAAGATAGGGTAAAAAAAGACTAAAAATAGTACAAAAAAATTGCCTGCAATCACAGATAAAGATGCTTCTCGACAGAGCAGCAAATGAGATCGGATGTAATTTGGGGGAGTGAGGCATGATGGGTAGGGGAGGAGCTCGAGCCTCGGAACCTAAAGCTTTGGAAAGCGGCAGAGTCAGATCAGAGGATCAGATATGAAACCCACAGGTTGAGGAACGAATGAAAATGACATCATATCATAGCTTAAAGCAGCAAAGGGCACCCTGGCAATGCAGGTATACAATGCATTCAACATATTTAGACCAGCTACTGCGCAGAGAGGAATTAAAGGTGGAAGTGTCTCAACATGCATCAAATAAACCTCACAGCTGATCAAACAGCATGACAAGCTTGAGCTTCTCCATGCCCAAATTACCACAGGTAGAGTCCCGTGTTACTCTTGCAAGCTATACATCGCCCTGTAGGACCAATGATATCCAGAGCTCATGCCTGAAACTACTAAAGACACTTACCATTCAACCCAATACTTTATTTATGAGAGACTTTTACTACCTCCTCTATAAACTGGGAACCCTAAACAATCCCAAACTTCAGGGTCCAGAGATTCATGGATTTTGCAAACGCAAACACTCTGGGACAGCTGGTCCATTTGCCTACTAGGGGATTCAAACATACTGGATTTACTACTCAAACATGGGTAAATGCTAGATATACTCTATATACAGACTTGAATCTTCTTTGTGATATAAAAAAAAAGACGGGTCTATGTTAGCAAATCGAAACATAACCAAACACCTACACATTGACACACAATGATCAAACTATGAAAACTACGAATGGTCATGTCAACAAATTTTTTTCCCAGGGGAAAGAAAATCACTTGGCCATAGTTGGGAACTTGCCCTTTTCTCCACTGTATAACGATCTCCGAGTTGGTATAATTAGTTAGGGGGTATGGGAGGGGCAAGGCCCCCACTTTTGTAGGGTTTGATAGTGTGTTTCGGTGTTGGTCAAGCAAGCGATTTCCCCCTCCGGGGGGGGGGTGTAGCTGAAGTGGCCGCTCATAGTTTTCGCAGTTCGATGTTAATGTGTCGACGTTTATAAGGACATGGTAGAGGGACAGGTTACATGTCTCAGTAAATTCCAATCCTCTAGAAAATACTTCCCATCCATGTGAAGCAGAGTTCTTCCCTAACCCTACTGAAATGTAACCTGGACCACTGGATGGGAAATTGGAAATCCACCTGCAGGTCTAGCACCTATGTCTCTAACACAGGCAGTATGTAAATCGTATACTAAGTTATGTATACCCCTTCAAATAACCTCTCACACTTAATACAATAACTTGTAGGATGTATTTGGGATGCATGGCTAGCCCTATAAAGACCAAAGTGGTTGACAAGTTCATAGGTGTGTACAAGGATAAGATATCCATAAGCATTTTTATACCCAAACAAGCTCCACTAGATTTTTCTTCAGGTAGACAGCAAACACTGGACATACGATAGGAACGAGAGCTAAATGGGAACATGTTTTCTGAGAATAATTTTAAACCTATGGTAGATTTAAAAAAAAAATCTGTACAAAATACTTTGTAAGAAATGCTGGGTAAAAAAAAGAAGTTGTGTCTTACCATAACGTTCCATGTGAATTGTTCATCTTGCCTTTGTTCTTACGCATGGGTTCGGAGCCGATCCTCGGCTCCGAGACTGCCACTTCTACAGCTCTGCATCTTGAGAAAGCTCGAGGCACAGTCCTATCCCACAATCCCCTAGTGCTAACCCTCAGATCTAGTTTGCTAACACCAGAAGAAAACAATGCGCCCCAGGCGCTAGCAGTAATTTAAAGATAATGAAAGGAGTACCCTGACAACAGAAGCAGCCAGAGACTAACAGAAGGTGTTGAACACAAGCTGAATTGGAATCCAAATCATCCTGTTCTTTGAAAAAAAAACCATAGGCCGGGGGATGGAGGGTGGGTAGTAAGAACAAAGGCGAAATGAACAATTCACATGGAACGTTATGGTAAGACATAACTTCTTTATGTGAAATTGTTCAATCTCGCCGTTTGTTCTTACGCATGGGTAGCGTCCCTAGCTCCTTTACCCTGGGTGGCTCATGGGAGAACGTTCCTGAGAACCATGGAACCAAAAGAGGCCCTATCTTTGGAGTTCTTGTCCAACTTATAATGGAGAATGAAGGTATGAGGTTTCGCCCAGGTTGCTGCCGCACAAATAGTATCCAACGGCAAATGGGCTGCATGGGCTAGAGATGTGGCCATAGCCCTGGTAGAATGAGTCTTGGGTTGAAAAGGTAAATGTTGTTTCGTCTGCGAATAGATAAATTTAATACAATCTGTCAGCCATTTAGACAAGGTAACTTTGGTAACCGACATACCTTTTCTTTGGTCAGCAAAGGATATAAATAGTTGGTCTGATTTTCTGTCATATTTTGTCCTCTGCAAATAAAATCTGAGTGGTCTGTGGACATCTAACTTATGAAGCATATATTCTAACTTGTTAGTGTGATCTTTGAAGAAGGTGGGAAGCTCGATGGACTGGTTAATATTTTAGAGTGAACAAACTTTTGGGAGAAAAGATGGATTGGTGCGTAATGTCACTATCTGAGTGGAAAATCAAGTAGGGAGGTCGAACAGATAGTGCATGATTAAATTAAGGTTCCAAGGAGCAACTGGGTTACGAATGGAAGGGCGGAGGTGAAAGGTGCCTTTCAAAAACGCCTTGCAAAGTCTGTGGGACATGATGGAAGAATTTTTGTAATCCACATGAAAGTTCGATATGGCAGCCAGTTGGACTCTAACTGTGGACGATGATGCTTCTTCTTCAAAGATCTTAGACAGAAACTCCAAAATTTTGTGTACCGGTGCTTCTGTTGGATCTAATCCTTGTTGTAATGCCCAATAAGAAAAACGTGTCCACTTGCTCCGATAAGTCTTTGTAGTGGATGGTTAAGAGAGGAAACAATTATACGTTTAACCGCTGGGGACAAAAGGCTTGACCTGGCTAGGATGGGAAGAGGAGCAGCCAAGCTGTCAATTTTAGGGATTGCAGGGATGGATGAGGGGCTCCTGACGCATGGGTCAAAAGGTCTGGAACTGGGTCCAGAATCCATGGCTCCTCGATTTGATGGGCCTGAAGAAAGGGGAACCAGATCTGTCGAGGCCAGAATGGGGCGATTAGTATTATGGTCTTTTCCAGACGTTTGGCTTTCTGTAGAAACCTGGGGATTAACGGAATGGGTGGAAAGGCATACAGGAGACCCGGGGGCCAATCGTGAACCAGTGAATCTCTGGGGACACTCCCTGGTGGAGGGAGAAGGGCAAAATAGCTTCTGCATTTGGCATTCATCGGCGATGCAAAAAGGTTGCAGCAAGGCTGGCCCCACTTGCGGAATATCTCTTCCGCCACTTGAGATTTCAGAGACCACTCGTGAGGTAACAGGATGGCTCTGCTCAACCTGTCCGCAATTACGTTGGACGTCCCGGGAATGTGCGTTGCTATCAGAAAGCGTCCGGTGGAGACAGCCTATTGCCAGATCCTGAGGGCCTCTCTGCATAGTGGATAAGATCTTGTTCCTCCTTGTTTGTTGATGTACCATACCACTGACATGTTGTCTGTCTGGACTGCCACTGTTCCTTGAGGTAAGATGCAGTGAAAGTGTTGCAACGCTAGAAACACCGCTCTTAGCTCTAGAACATTGATGTGCAGTTTGAATTCTGTTCTGGACCATTGACCTTGGACCGTCTTCCCCTGGAATAAGCCCCCCCCCACACACAATCAGGGAAGCGTCTGTGGTTATTGTCGCTATTAGGGCTGGCAGGGTAAATGGTCGACCTTGTATCAAGTCTTGAGATAGCATCCACCATCGTAGATCCTGCTTGCAACAGGATGTGATCAGAATTTCGTGTGACAACGGCAAATGCTGATAGGACCACTGGGCAAACAGTAGCCATTGTAGGATCCTCATGTGCATTCTTCCTAGTGGGACTGCAACCAGTGCAGCTGACATTAATCCCAGGACTCTTAAAACCTGTTTCGCTGTAGCTTTTGTCTTTTGAAGGAGTATTGCAATTTGCTCCCTCAATTTTGAAACCCTTTCTGGAGGAAGTCTGACCGTGACCAAGGCAGTGTCCAGTTCTACCCCTATAAATGAGATATGCTGTGATGGCGATAAAAAAGATTTTTCTAAATTGATTGTAACGCCAAGACGGGAACAAAGACTGATTGTGTAGTCTCTTGCTTGGAGCAGCTGATACTCGGTGGTGGCGGAGAGGAGCCAGTAGTCTAGATACGGAAACACCCGGAATCCTTGTTGTCTCAAGTGAGACACTACTACTGCCATACACTTGGTGAACACCCTGGGGGCTGAGGTGAGGCCAAACGGCAGAGCCCGAAACTGAAAATGTCTGGCTCCCAGCCGGAAGCGCAGGAATCTCCTGGACGGTCTGGCCATTTTTATATGGTAGTACACGTCCTTGAGATCTATAGAGCACATCCAGTCTTCCTTCCTGTGGAAAAGGGAGGATTGACTGTAGCGTGACCATCCGAAACTTCTCCTTCACAACGAAGGTGTTTAGTCTGCTGAGATCCAGAACTGGTCTCCAGTCCCTTGTCTTCTTTGGAACTAAAAAGAACCTTGAGTAAGTTCCGGATCCTATTTGGTCTGCCGGGACTGCTTGGATGGCTCTTTTCCTGAGCAGCTTCAGGATCTCAAAGGCTGACTGATTCCGCAGATGGGGTGGAACGTCTGGGAATCTTTTGGTGGAAGGGGGAACGTTTATGAATTTTATGTCGTAACCTCTGGTAATTATATTTTGTACCCACGCATCTGAGGTTAAATTTCGCCAGGCCAGCGGGTACAAAGTTAAGCGTCCCCCGACTGCCTCCAGAGCAGGACAGCCAGGCCTCCTCTCAGGAGTGCTGGAAAGGCTTGCCAGAGAAAGTATCTCTGTCGCCCTGGTTTTGCGGACCCCCTCTGCCGATTGGATGGCGTCTTCCATTTCTTCCCCCTCCTCTGCCTCTGGAAGGGGCATTATCACTATGTGTGGACTGAAAGGAACCCTGTGTTTTACGGAACCACATCTTTCCGCCTCTTTGCCCTTTGGGGTATGGTCTGGAAGGGACGGAAAAACGGACTCCTACAGCAGATAGGGTCTTCCCTTCTTGCTCACACCTAGTGAGGGTCTCCTTTACTTTGGGGCCAAAAAGTGAGGCACCATCAAACGGGAAGTTAGTAAAAGAAGACTTGAAGGATTCCGCAAAGGAGCACAGCCACAGCCAGGATTGTCTCCCAAGAGCAATCGCTGAAGCTGCCGCTCTACTCGCACCTTCGGCCGCATATGAAATGAGCCTCATGGAGGAGTTGACTACAGAGTTAAGGGTATTAAGTTGCGCTGTCACTTTCTCGGTAATAGCAGCATCTGTACGACCCTGGAGAGTATCTCAGAGTTCCTTGAGGAGATCCCTCTGTAAACGCGTAAAATGCGTCAAGTAGTTCAGCGATCGCATGGAAAAAGTCGCAGAACTGAAAACGCACTTCCCATATCTGTCCATCGTCCTGGAATCCTTATTAGGAGGATGGACAGCGGAAGAGGACTCCGACATGTCCTTATTAGTGGCTGCCGCCACCACCATAGTATTCACTGGAACACCCTTGGTAAGAAAACTCTTGTCGTGGGGGGCTGTTATGAACTTATTCGGCCTGCGGGGAACTGGTTCCATCGTGTCAGGTGTCTCCCAAGCCCTACGAGCTATCAAGTCCATAAGTTCGTCAAAGGGAGGGGTCACCCAGGAGGTATAAGGTAGAGCCCCGAATGCCTTCAGCAATACTGATTCATCCACAGAAGGGTTAAGTGGCTGCCAATCTCCCCTCTGTTTTAGGATCTCCAGGATGTCCGCAAAGGATACATCCTCCGAGGGGGACCGTGGGGACCCTTCTGCTTCATCTAAATCTGTATCTGATGTAAGAGATTCCTGTGGAGAATCTATGTTCCGCCTCTTGCACAGTTTTTTCCTTGGTACTTCTTCAGATGGGGCTTCTGGAGAAGCATCCGAGGAACCGGGAGCGCCCTCTGGGGGGCAACTGAGGCATTGGGTCTCGACGCTTAGTAGGAGCCAAGGATACAGAAGTTGAACGTGGACCCTTGGGGGGGGGGGGAGAGAAGAAGAATCCAATGAGATATGTGTCTGTTTCGACAAGACCTTCCTCATGGCGTCGAAGGCACAGGTACCCGGATCCGAAGATCTTCCTGGTTTCGAGAAACCAGGAACAATCCCCGGGGGTCAGGGCTCCGATCCAAAGGACGGTGCCGAACTAATCTGAGCCGAGGCTCCTAGGGGGAGAGTCTGTACCGACATCTCGGTTCGACTGTCCGCCCCGGAACCAAGGAACGATAGTCGGCTCCGGGACCCCTCTATCCGTTCCAAGGGCGTCGAGGTCAACGGTACCGAAAGCACAGCTACAGGCTTCGGTATCGATGGTTCTACCATCATCGGAACTTCGATTCTCAGCTCCGAAGACTCGACAGGTCTCGGAGGAGGAGCAGTAGATGACCCAGGGAGGGCTTCGAGTTTCGAAACCAGCTGGGACGAAACTTGGATCAATTTAGAAAGGGCCGAGTTCTCCATTAACTTCTGTATCACTCGATCCACATCCGAGTCAGATAAGGGTCTTGAAGAATGGGTCAAAGGGGCCGAAGTCGACACCAAGTGAAGGATCGATGGCGGCGGAACCTCCGAGACCGGCTCCAATACCGGAGTCTCGATCAAAGATATACATTCGAGAACCGACTCCGAAGTCTGTGGAGCCGGTGTCCGAATCTTAGTAGAGGTGCTCTGAGCCGATGACTTTGGCTCCGACACTCTCGAAGACTTGGACCCCTTCGAAGACATGGAAACCAACTCAGCCTTGTCCAGGGCCTCCTGAAATTCGGGCTTTAATAAACCCCTGTCTACCAACTTCCTGCGTCTCTCCATCATGACCCTCCCACTGAAGGAATGACAAATAGAAAGTACAGTTTTGTACCTACCATAAATGTAGATGTTCGAGGATCCACATTGCTGCAGTCCTAACTATTGGGTAGTCCGCTGTCCAGTCGGCCCGAATACCAAAGTATATGGCTGACGTCGGTCAGGGCGCATTAGACTGACGTCAGTACGTCAGGGTACTAATGCGCATGACCGACGTCATATCCTCAGTCTTTTCTTGCCCCAGATGTCAGAAGACCCTAAAAAGACAAGGCCCAATATACCTGCACCAAAAATATGTACAATATATACAAAAATATCAGCATATAACCTCACCTACACAACCACCCCTAAACACAGAGGGAAGGAGGGAGGGAAAATTGGACTGCAGCAATGTGGATCCTCGAACATCTACATTTATGGTAGGTACAAAACTGTACTATGTTCTTCATTCCACATTGCTGCAGTCCTAACTATTGGGTAGAATCCCAAAGCAGAGGTAAGGGAGGCTGGCAAATCATAAAGAAGCAGGAGCTGACAACATGCCTTGCAAAATAGCTGTGGCAAAACCAGCCCTAGACTTAGAGTAGAGAGGAAGGTGATAATGCTTAGAGAAAGTATGCACTGAACTCCAAGTAGCTGCCTCCAAAATATCCTTAGTTGCCACCCCTTAGAAATGCTGTTGAAGTGGCAGTAGCCCTAGTGGAATGAGGCCTAATCCCAGCTGGAATCTCCTTGCCATGATGGGAATAACAAAATGCAATGCAAAACCCAATCCACCTAGAAATAGTTTGTTTTGACACAGGCTTGCCCTGCGAACTCAAAGCAAAAGAAACAAACAACTGCTGAGACTGCCTAAAATCCTTAGTCCTGCTTAAATAATAACGCAATTGCCTGTGTACATCTAAAGTGTGCAAAATCTTCTCCCCTTTATTTTGGGGGTCTGCATAAAAGTAGGCAAATGAATAGTTTGGTTTAAAGCCACACTAGAAACCACCTTAGGCATAAAGGAAGGATTAGTACGTAATGATACCCTATCCTTATGGAAAATCAAAAGGGCTCTACTGCCATAAGGGCCTGCAACTCAGACACCCTTCTTGCAGAAGTAATAGCCAACAGAAAAGCAGTCTTCCATGACAAGTATTTCAATTCAGCAGTAGCCTTGAGGCTCAAAAGGTTGTAGAGTAAGTTTTTCCAACACAAAATTGAGATCCCAAGCAGGAGTAGGAGCTCACGTGGGGTCGTATATTCTTTGCCCCTCTAAGAAACTGCTTGAACAAAGGATGTGAAAACAATGGTGGGTCACAATCATAGTGAGCTGAAATTGCTGCAGCATGAATCTTAATGGAAGAGAAGGACAAACCTTTGTCCAATAACTCAGTAAGATATTGAAGAGCCACACTCAAATTAGGCTCAGAAATCTCCAAATTCTTTGCTGTACTCCAAAATAAAAATCTCTTCCATTTTTCTGCGTACACTTTCCTTGTACTAGGTCTTCTAGCTTCCATAATCACATTTAAAACTTGTTGAGGAAGTTGAGACCTGCTGTGTTTCAACACAGAATATGCCAGGCTGTCAGATGAAGAGAGTGAAGCTTGACATTGAGCAGATGACCGTCCTTCTCAGATAACAGATGTGGAATCAAAGGTAAAGGCCATGGAGGCTTCCTTACCAGACTCCTTAGTAGTGGGTACCAGTGTTGCCGAGGCCAATCTGGAGCTATTAAAATCATCCTTGGCTTGTCTTGTCTGACCTTTAAGAGCACCTTTGGAAGAAGAGGCAGAGGTGGAAAGGCATACACATGAAGATTTTTCCAACTGAAAGAAAGAGCATCCACTTTCCAAGCTGTGTGATGAAACCCCTTTGTGCAAAACTTTGGCAGCTGGTGGTTTAGTGGAGAAGCGAACAGATCTATGTCTGGAGTTCCCCATGACACTGTCAATTTCTGAAATACATGAAGATCCAGTTTCCACTCGTGGGGATCCATGATTTGTCTGCTTAACACATCTGCTAAGGAGTTCTGTGCTCGGCAGAAACCTTGCCTGAAGAGTTAGTTGCAAGCTGAGCGCAGTCTCCCATAAAATCATCGCTTGCCTGCATAGAGGATAAGAATGTGTTCCCCCTTGTTTGTTGATGTACCACATGACAGTTGTGTTGTCTGTTAGAATCAACACCTGCCCTGGAAGAAGTAACTCCTTGAAAGCCACTAATGCAAACTGGACTGCTAACATCTCCTTCATGTTGATATGTAGATGCCCTAGTCTGGCAGGCCACTTGTCTTGTATCCACTTTCCATTTAGATGAGCTCCCCAAGCAATGTCCGAGGCATCTGTCGTTAAAATCTGACTCGCCTCTGGCCGGGTCACAGAGAGTCCCTTGTTTAGGTGACATTCCTGAGCCCACCACAAAAATTCTTTTTGAAGGCAAGGTATTATTTGAATGACAGTGTCCAAATCCTGGCAGTGCTGTGTCCATACATTTTTGAGATACCATTGCAGCTTCCTCATATGCAGTTTGGCATTGGGAAGCACCAGAATACAAGATGCCATGAACCCTAATGCTTGAAGGACTGTCCTTGCAGTCAGCACGGACTGATGAGATAGTTGATGGAAGTAAAGGGATAGACTCTTTTGTTTGTCCGGGGTTAAAAGGCCATCTGGGCTGCTGTATTCAGTCTCACACCCAGAAAGCACATGTCTTGAGAGGGTACTAGACTGGACTTTATTTCGTTCACAGAATACCCTAGGCATCTTAGCACTGCTATAACATATTCCAGATGCTGTAGAAGGTCTTCCTTTTCTTGAGCCAGAATCAGGCAGTCGTCCAAGTAAGGATAGATTTGAATTCCTTTTAGCCTGAAGTAAGCTACCACTGGAGCCAGAACCTTTGTGAATACTCTGGGCGCAGTAGATAAGCCAAAGGGCAATGCAGAGAACTGATAATGAGAATTTCCAGCTCGAAACGCAGATACTTCCTGCAAATTAGTCTTATAGGCACATGAAGGTAAGCTTCCTTGAGATCTAAAGTTACCATCCAGTGATCCTTGCCCAGCAGAGGTAAAAGCTGTTGTAACGTCAACATCTTGAACTTGGGAATGTCCAGATAAGTGTTGAGGATAGATAAATCCAAAATCGGTCTCCACGTGTTCCCCTTCTTTGGTACTAGGAACAGGCGAGAATAAAATCCTAGGCCCCTTTCTGATACGGGGACTGGCTGAATAGCCCCTATTTGGAGTAACAGAGAAATTTGCTTGTGAGCCTCTTTCCTTTGTGGAGGAGGAACGTCTGGCATGCCTTTGAAAGGGGCAATGTATGGAAATAAAACCTGTAACCGTGGTGAATGATATCCAACACCCATCTGTCTTGAGTAATTAAATCCCAATTTTCTTTGAAAGAGAGAGTCTTCCTCCCAAAGGAGCTGCCAGGCGAGAATCTACTGGCAGCTGAAAAGGCAGGTCATTGGGTCTGTTTACGAAAGGACTGACCCTGCCCTCACCAGAAGTCTGAGCAGGTGAACTCCTGTTCTAGGCCTAAAGAACCTTGAGCTCTGCCCCTACCACGTCTAGACCTACCCGAGACTGGGAATCATAAGCAGGATATGTCCATCCCTTAGTAGGCCAATTTCTACTAAACTTGGTGGCTGCACCTGCAAAAATCTTTAACAGTTTGCATAGACTTAGCTTTGTCCTCCATTTTCTTTAAAACTGCTTCCACAGGCGAACCAAACAACACATCAGACTGTAAAGGAGCATCCAAAATCCTTGTCTTAACATGCTCAGCTAAATTCTGATCCCTCAACCAGGCATGCCTGAAGAACAGAACTAGTGGCAGCCACCCTCGAGGAGGCCTGTACAGCATCAAAACCACATTGCAAAGAATGCTTACCCACTTGTTCAGACACATGAACTAAATCCAGCAACTCTTTACACTCAATACCTTCCGCCAAAGCATCCACCTTAGATTTCAATTGTGAAAGGAGATAATTTTGATATTTTAGCATGTGAAACTGACAATTCAACGCCCTCATGGCTAAAGTGGAAGAAGTATACACTTTCTTTCCCCATCTATCCAAAGCCCTTGCCTCTTTATCAGTGGGAACAGGGTTTTTAACCACAGAGGCCTTAACACCTTTAGGTCCCTGAGAAACAGTTTCGGGTCTGCCCTAGGACTCTTAAAAGATACTTATGAGCTTCAGGCACCCTATAGTACCTATCAGGTTTAACAGGAGCAGGAGGCAAAGAATCAGGATTCAGGAAGCCTCTGCAAAACATCTTCCACCACATTCAACACAGGAGGTATAGCTAAGGGCCTATGCTGGGGTAAAACAAGAATTCCCTAAGCCTTTTCCTGGAATCAGAGTAATCCTGGCCTTCCCATTTAAAGTGCTCCCTCATGGAATGCAGAGTCTCTGAAAATGAGAAATCCTCAGGAGGAGAAGCTGTAGGAGTGGAATCATCCACATCAGAATCAGAATAAGGAGGATACTCCTGCAAATCTTCCAGAAGACTCAGAAGCCTCTGAACACTGTTCAAAACTCTCAAACTCAGGTTCTACCCTAGGCCTCTTATCAGGAGGGGGCATAGAACCTCTAATCATAGTAATCAAATCTTCTGCCATTTTAAGCATATGTTTCTTAGGCACAGAACCTGAAGTGCTAGGAGAAGCCCCCACTGAAGCTAAACTTGGCCTACCTCTCAAAGAAGTTTTGGAAACAGAAGGAGAGGCTCTAACTACCTTGGGAAGAGAGGGAAGAACAGTTACCTGAGAAGCCCCCTCAGCCTGGCCTACCTCCTGAGAAGGCACATCCTGTAACAGTAAAGTCTCTGCCTGAGACTCCAAAGAAACTCCTGGCAAAACCTCTGGCTCCACTGAGCCTTCTAAAGAACCGGCGTCCGGGACTGCCGGTTCATCAACCCTAGGCTTCGCTGATTTGTCCTTGCGCTTTTTGGACGAAGCGGGCATCGGTACATCCGGCGACATTTTATAATTGCAACGCTTCCCAAACACTAACCTGGCACAGTCTAACCTTCTCTTAATAGTGCGTTTGTTAAACCTAGCACAAGAGCGGCATCCAACAACGTCGTGCTCAGGCCCTAAACAAGGTATACACAAGGTATGGTAATCCCTATGAGGTATCTGTTTCCCACAAGAAATACAGTTATTCACTTTTTCTGACATCCGGTTAAATACTGAGGCAAGAAAAAACCAAAATGTTCCCCAACGGGGTACTTAGCCAACTTTGATTCGGTCTGAAACTCCGACTTCAGAAAATTTCAGAACGCCAACCTGCACTCGCAAAACTGCTTCTGCATCGGACCATGCGGCAAAAAAGACTGAGGATATGACGTCGGTCATGCGCATTAGTACCCTGACGTACTGACGTCAGTCTAATGCGCCCTGACCGACGTCAGCCATATACTTTGGTATTCGGGCCGACTGGACAGCGGACTACCCAATAGTTAGGACTGCAGCAATGTGGAATGAAGAACATCAGTCCTCCTGTAAGTGGAGAGAGCCAAGACAGTAGACGCAGGAAGAGTGGTTATCCGTAATGGACATTTTCTGTCCGCATAGACATCTTTTAAAGCCTGATTTTTGCTTCTCAGACATGTTAAAAATTAGACAAATACCTATAAAAAACAAGAAATTATAAAGGTATCACTGCACACAAAAAAGTAAGGACTTAAGCCTTTCTAAAGAAGAAACACCTGTTAAAAGACAGGATAATAGGCCTGAAAAATTGCCTTAGAAAAATTATGAAATAACAATAAGAAGTAGAATATATATATAACTCCCTGTAACTACACTAATAAAGACTAATACATATATATATATATATATATATATATATATATATATATATATATATATATATAACTATCTATATTAATATGAAAAAACTTCAAATATCAGAAAAAGTTTACTGGCCCGAGCTTCTGCGATGCATCTGCTGCCGCGGCAAACTAGATCTGAGGGTTAGCAGTAGGGGATTGTGGGATAGGACTGTGCCTCGAGCTTTCTCAAGATGCAGAGCTGTAGAAGTGGCCGTCTTGGAGCCGAGGGTCGGCTCCGAACCCATGCGCAAGAACAAATGTCGAGATTGAACAATTTCACATATATTGTTGCAGCTAAGGAAATCACTCTTCTGTGGCAAACATCTCTACTGCCTAAGCACAATAAGCCCTTACTAAGTTTAATGCTACTGATTGCCAAAAAGCAATTACTAGAAAATGGAAATCAAACCCTAAATAAGCTGTAACTGAAATACCGAATGCTGCATGGGAGATAAAAAAAGCAGAGGTAGACTATTAAGGAAAGGAAAACAAAAAACTGCATACAATGTAACTTTTGGAAAAAATACACAGAATAATGTTCAAGATGAAGAGGATGTGGATGGCCCTGCATGAGAGGTTTCAAGAAAGACAAACTCCTCAGGAGAAGGGGCTTCTGTGGTCTATCCCCTACACTGCCTCATCAATTCTAGAAGCTCACCAAATGCTGTCATCACAGGGGGAACTTAGGAGATTCTTTCCCTCACTGACATCAAAATCCTTAGTGAGAGATTCCTTGGTGGAATTTTAGGTGCTTCCCCTTGCACTGGCTCTTATGGACCTCATCGGGCGGGGCGGGGACACACGGAGACCAAAGTGGAACCCCTGATCAGCCACTACTCAAAGCCTGCTAGGGTGACCTGTACCAAGGACAGCTCACAAGGATTCAAAACCCTAGATGGACAAGAAGATCTGGAAGGATCCTACAACAGTACAGAAATTCCCGTCTCAAAGTGAGATAAAATCCTTTTGTATAGCTGAATGCGTATGTGTGCACGCGTGCTTGCCCGAGTGGCTGCAGTAGGGAGATTAGGTAAGAAATTGAGTCTTTATGTGCACGTGTGTGTGTGTGTGTGTGTGTGTATGCTTGTAAGAGAGACAGACCATGTGCACAGGTAAAATGTTTAAGTGTGTCTGGGACCTAAAATAATTGGGAGTATTTGCTAATGGGTGTGCGCACACAAATATGGCTGCATGTGTGTGTGTAGGAGGTGCCTTTACCAATGTGATGCATGGGTCACTAGGGAGAACACAACTGCTGTTAGTTGGGACAGGGCTAGTCATACAGTGCAATTCAAAGATATGCTAATGAGCTAATAATGAGGTATTTCTCATTGTGGCCGGACCTGCCTCGAATCACATTTTCTCATTTTACAAGCAAGTGACTTACTCATGATGGGTAATTAAGTGGTAAGCTGCTTTCTGAATCCCAGGATAGTTCTTCTGCCTACTTTTGCCAGTGGATCACAGTGAGAACTAGGCTAACATCCCTGAAGGTACTTTTCAAGTATAACAGTGCTACCCAACTGTAATGCACAGGTACGGCTCCTATACGTTTTGTGTACAGTATATATAACTTTCGTGTGGGTGGTCAAGCATTTACAAGCTCCCTTTATAATAGGGTTACAGCTGCAGGCATATAATATCTCTTAGCAGTCAGCTGGAGACAAGAGATTAAGGATTTGAGACGATCCGGAAACCATATGCTGACTACATAAACAAAAAAATAAGCTCAAAAGAATTCCCATATCCAACACTCTAGCAGGTCAGGAAAAAAAACAATACTTGCAAAAGAAAAGGCAGAAGCATCTTCAACTTATTCTAGAACTTATGGAGGGGGGTATAGGGATTGCTGAAATCCACTACCATACCTCTCTATTTTCACTAGAGTAAAAACAAAAGCTCTGAATAAGTGGTCAAACTACCCTGCAACAATGTAGATAAAGTGTTTGATGCACTTGGATCCACACAAATACTGTCAAGGAAATACCACTGCTGTCATCTTCCTGGTTCTCAGCAGAGAACAGCAAGGTCTGGCCCATCCCTCTCAACCTGGAAAAAACAGAAATCTGGACAAAGGCCCATGAAAAATAGATACAAATCTGTATGCTGATTAACAAACATTGCATGCATAATTATGTAACCCCAACCACTCCAATGGAATCGTGGGATACCAACTTTTAAACACAAACTGAAGAACAGACAACCAACACATGGCCCCAGACCCTGTAGTACACAGTAACAATTTTTTTTTTAAATGTGTCCACCGAGAAGGGAGAAGATGATGAATCTTAGGATTTTATTTTTTGTGACTTTCATTATGCTAGTTTAGTGGTAAAAGTAGGGAGTTTAATGGTAGGCAATATTCTAATCTTAGCAAAATACTATAGTTTGCTAAGACCTCCATAAGTAATTCTCCATAAGTAATTCTCCATGGCCTACTGATCAGTGACGTACCTACAGTTTGTGCCACCCAGGGCTGAGTTTTCCACCCTTCCCCTTCACAAAATCATGGCTGAATGGGGCCCCCATACACAGCCCCCCCAACCCCTGCAGCCATTCCAATGTCCGACTACTTGGCTATTTTGCCCCAGTTACAATAAAAACTGTAAAGTACATACTGCTTTCCTTCTACAATTATTAAATGGATTTCATTTAAAACTTTTATTTTACGTTTTAAAGCACAAACACCAATAGACATCTGCTAAACAAAGCAATGCAGTCTCACAATGAAAATACACTTCTCTGCCCTTGAAACTCGCATTCAAAAACATGCAAAAAGTCATCTAAATTCCACATGAGAGATTTGTAACTAATGAAGAGGTTGCTGCTAGCAAACAACTTTATATTTCATTGTTTCATCTACAAGTAAAGTGCCTGTTGCCCATGAAGAATAATTGCCCAAGTTACATTAAAAAATGATGAGCTAGTAATATTTCAATAGGGAATGGATGGCAAAGTGTTAACAGGTTCATAGTTGCTAGGTATCTCCGCCAAAGAGGTCATTCTAAGGACTGCAGCATTCACCCACTTTAAAAGTACAACACAGTACAGTATCCGCAATCCATCTACATACAGTAAGAGTAGAACTCACAGCTTTCTGCATAAAAAGCAAGTATGCTACTAACACAAACAGACTTGGCATAATTAGCACTAAACTTCTCTCCCCGTGAAGAGCTATGCAACACAAAAAATGTGGAAATATACCAAATTTATTGGGGGGGCAAAGACTCAAAAAGTACAGTTGTGTACACTTACCATAAAAGTAGATGTTCGAGTGTATTCACTGTTGCAGTCATCACATTTTGGTTATCCCTGCCAGTGTAGCCCTCTGCTGGTTTGAATACCAGAGACTTAGTATTTCTGCGTTGGTTGCTATCACTTGAGGACTGACGTCAGGTCGTCAGTCCTATATAGTAAGGCAGCCAACACCATTACATCAGTTTTTCTTGCCCTAACCTGTCAGGAGCCCCAAAGTAGGAGGCCAAGTTCTGGTGGAAGAACCCCATCAGTGGAAAATAAATACCAATATGTCCCTTGTAAGGAAAGATGAAGAAGGAAGAATGGTAACAAAAGGAGAAAGAGAAAAAAGGGGGGTGGAGGGAGGGAAACCAGTACCACAACAGTGAATACACTCAAACATCTACATTTATGGTAAGTGTACACAACTGCACTATGTTATTCATGTTTCACTGTTGCAGTCATCACATTTGGGTAGATTCCCAAAGCTGAGGGAATGGGTGGAGGCAGTCAAGGAAGCTAGGGGCTGGCTACGATGGCCTGCAAGACTGCAGAGGCAAACCCTGCCCTGGATTTGAAGAAAAGAGGCAGGTGGCAATGCTTGGTAAAAGTGTGAACAGATGTCCAGGTGGCAGCCTCCAGGATGTCCCGGGTGGGGACTCCTCTGAGGAAAGCTGCAAAGGTGGAGGCTGCTCTGGTGGAGTGTGTCCTGACCCCCTTGGGGGGAGGCTTACAATGCTGTTTGTAGCAGAAATGGATGCAGTGTGCTATCCATTTGGAAATGGTTTGCTTGGAGATGGCTTTGCCTTCTGCCCCTGTAGCAAAGCTAACCAGCAATTGATCAGACTTTCTGAAGGATTTAGTCATGACCAGATAGTATCTTAGCTGTCTGTGCACATCTAGAGAGTGAAGAATCCTTTGCCCCTTGTTCTGGGGATTAGGAAAGGTGGGCAAATGAATGGATTGGTTGAGAGCCACACTGGGCACCACCTTGGGCATGAAGGATGGGTTAAGTTCTGAGGGATACCCAGTCTGCATGGAAGATGATGAAGGGTTCCACAGCCATGAGTGCTTGCAGCTCAGAGACTCTTCTTGCTGAAGTGACGGCCAGAAGCAAGGGTGTCTTCCAGTAGAGAGTGGGTACTCTGTTTCCTGGGTGTGGTTCGAACCCTGGGCCTAAGGAACTCTGTGGTTTCGAAAGAACGGTCATCGCGAAAGAAGTCATCTATGTCAAGATGGGGGGGGGGATCTGTTTCCACAGGGCCTAGGCCGGAACTGTTTACACACATTTTGCTTTTTCTTCAATCTTTAAGACCTCTTCTGCCTTCATGCCAAATAAGTTATCTTTGTGCAAGGGGGCATCCACAAATTTAGATGTGACATGGTATGGCAGGGGTTGTTCCTTAAGCCATGCATGTCTTCTAATGACAGATCCAGTGACTATTGCCCTGAAAAAAGCTTCTAGGGCATCAAGACCATAGTGCAAAGTGTGTTTAGTTACTTGACTTGCAGAATGCATTAAGTCTTGTAAAACTTTAGGTTCTCCCCAAGCAGGAAAGGAGCTCCAAGGTATGCTGCTGATATTTCAGTATATGGAACTGACAATTTAGTGCCCTGATTACAAGAGGAGCTGAGGTGTATACTTTTCTACCCCATCTGTCCAGTGCTCGGGAATCCCTGTCTGAGGGGGTGGAATTCTTAGCAAAGGTTGCTTTAATCCCTTTTAGCCCTTGAGAAATGACGTCAAGGTCAGCTGCTGGATTTTTATAAAGATATTTGTGCGAGTCAGGGACTCTGTAGTACCAGTCTTGTTTTCTGGGAGCAGGAGGTAAGGCATCAGGAGTCAAGCTGGATTCAGGAAAACATGATCCACCACATCTTGGACTGGGAGATGGTCAAGGGTCTGTGTTAAGGAAGATCTAGGATTTCCCAGAGTCTTTTTAGACTGAGGGTAGTCTTGACTCTCTCATTGGAAATGCTCCCTTAAAGTATGCAATCCTCTGGGGAAGAGGCTGAAGGAATGGATTCCTCTGCATCAGAATCCTCATAAGTGGGGAGGGGTTGCATGTCTTCATAGGCAGATGCATCAGATTCATCTGACTGTTGACTAGACAAAACTATTGGGGACAGATCTTTTCCTTTTTGAGGGGGTAGCTTGGCTTACCCTGATCAGCATAATGTCTTCCACCATTTTAAGCATTTGAGACTGTGGCAAGATAGCAGGCACTTGAGAGTGGGTACTCGGTTTCCTGGGTGCGGTTCGAACCCTGGGCCTAAGGAACTCTGTGGTTTCGAAAGAACGGTCATCGCGAAAGAAGTCATCTGCGTCAAGATTTAGTCGTGCGAAGGACTTCCTCGGAAGCCAGTGCCTGTTCAGCGGCTCTGGACCCATCCAAGGTAGAGACGACTGCAGGATCCTCACACGAAGAAGAGTTCTGTGGCATACTGGACTCCAAAAGGGACTCGGTAGTGGTCTGCGAATCAACTGAAGTGGGCATCAGGGGCTGCGAAACCGCCTCACTGAGTACTGGAGAACTGACTACTAGCTTAACGGAAGCATTTTCGGTAGGTTTGGACCTCTGCGGTCCGTCTCTCTCTTTATCTTTACGTTTTTTTTTCGGAAGATCTGCTGTCGGATGGCTTACTGAAGTCATAATGGAATTCGAGGACTGTAAACGAAAATACCTGGCTACAATAAGGCCCTGATAATGGACAGTTCTGGCAGAAGTGACAACGGGGGACATCGTGGTCTGGGCCTAGACAAGTGACGCAGCAAGAGTGGAAGTCTCGGTGTGGTATTTACTTTCCACAGGCGTAACAATTATTTTTTTCTGACATCGGTTAGTGCAAGAAAAAAGGATCCCCAATGGGGTACTTAGCTTTAGAAGACTTCAATTTGGAAACGAATACGCAGGTAGCGGCCGACCGGCAATCGTGTGAACTGCTTCAGGCTTCACGGCAAGAAAGACTGATGTAATGGCATCGGCTGCCTTACTTTATACCACTGACGACCTGATGTCAGTCCTCAAGCGACAGCAACCGACACAGAAATACTAAGAATCTGGTATTCAAGCTGGTCGAGGGCTACCCTGACAGGGATAACCCAAATGTGATGACTGCAACAGTGAAACAAGAACATCAAGGGACACATTTTAAACACTGCTTGTATAACCTTAGAAAGCTGCTACAATAAAATGTTTTGTGTTACCATGTATTTCCTGAAAGATATTAAGACTGACACTTAAATGGCTACCATTATTTAAGGAATTCAGTTTTCACCGATTTGCTAGAAAATCACAAATGTTATGAGGAGCAGATGATCAAAAGTATGAGCCAAACATTCCAGACATTCTGTGGAACTTTGGACAGTTGGGAAACTCCTTAAATCATGAGTGGTGGTATGGGAAGAGAATTTTGGCTCTTGCTCCTTGTACCCAAGGCACAGGGTTTGAGTCTGAGCAGCCCTAAATACAAACCCCACCTAAGTGGGGCATTTTATACACACACACACACACACACACACACACACACACACACACACACACACACACACACAAGTAAACATTAAGAACTTGTAATATACGTTAAGTCTCCACACACACAGCATTAAACAGCAAGAACATGTAATACACTAAGTCTCCACTTTACAGTACACTTCAGCAAATGCTATAGCAGTATACCTCAATGCATTAAGTAAACAGTAACAGCCTAAGGAGCCGGGAAGAAAACTGTGCACTAAATAAACCCACACACACACTTCAATGTAGCAAGAAAGTTTCTCGTAACATTCAAAATAGTGAAGCCTCTTAAGTTTCTCTCTGTAGTAAACTTGAGCAAAGAATTAAGTAAACTAACAGCTTAAGGAGCTGGGAAGAAAGCTATGCGCTGAATAAAACTTTGGGCTGTTAAAGTAAGAAGTGCTGTGCGGTGAATAAATCATAAATCACACACACACTTCAAAAGCAGACTGATCCTAAGAACTTCAAAAGCAGACTGATATTAAGAATTTAACCAGTAACAGCTTACCTGAAGGAGCCAGGAAGAAAGATGTGCTGAATAAACCCGCAGATGGTAGACCATTAAAGTAGTAAAGGCTCAGCCTTGTGAAGCTGATGTCATTGAGCATGCCCTGCACATGATAACGTCAAAACAGTCATAAAAAAAAAAAAAGACACCCGGGAAATTCGGAGCTTAAAAGGGACACTCAGGAATTCGTGGCATCCCAATATTTTGCCCTCAAAAACCAGTATTTACTGAAAAATTTGGTACGGTTGAGAGGTATGGTCTGTCCCCTCAATCAAGGAAAAAAAACTGGAACCATCCTTCAACTGAGTGACCATTCTGCCAGTTCCTTAGCTGGTTACCCTCCAATGTTGACATCCAACTAGACCTTTGAAACAGAGATCTACTTTCTCTACCTCACATAATGCACTACCCAAGCTGAAATATCTCCACTTAATACTCCAATATATCCTCCTTGCTCAACAGCAGGGACTATACCTGTGTGGATCCTGGTTGATCTAATAACCAAAGGAACAATATTAGACTTAAACTTCCTTTGGCAACAGCCACCAAAAAAAGAAGTTGTGTATTTACCATAGTGTGCCATGTGTGTTATCCATCTCCACCTTTATATCGGGTCGGATCAGTCTCGTCCTTTTACAAAAGCTCAAGGCCTTCAGCAAAGCTCGTGGGCATTCTACCTTACCCATAATGCAGTTTCCCCAACTCCCTCAGATCTTGTTTTCCCATGGTAAATAATATTATAAAGCACAGCTATTCATAGTTTTAAAGGATAGAGGTTTCTGAGGCTACTGAATCCAATTGTACCTAAAAAGTACTACCCTGTCTCCCAGGAGCATAGGGAGGGGGTATGGTGGGTGGCTTGTGAGAATAACGGCAGAGATGGACAACCCACATGGAACGTTATAAGTACATAACTTCTTTATGTGATATTGTCAATTTCTCCTTTATTCTCACATATGGGACCGTGTCCCAAGCTCCCTGATTCTTGTGTGGCTCATGGGAGAATATTCCTAAGAACCATAAAACCAAAGGATGCTCTACTCCTGGAGGCCAAATCTGCCTTGTAATGAGTGATAAAACTATGAGGTTTTGCCCATGTGGTTGCAGCACAGATATTGTCCAGACACAGCCTAGCTTGGAAAGCGGCAGAATTCTCTCTCTCTCTGGTAGAATGACACCCAGCAGTCACACCAAACTGCTAGGCCACGAAACTGACAATAGCCTTAAATCTGACATTCATATCTCCCAGACTATAAAAAGAGTCCACAGAAAAATGGGCCTACTCTGTCGCAACAAACAGTTTCTCATTAGACATTCTAAGGTTACCACAGCCAGGACACACCTCCTAACGACCCTATTTTATGCCTCCCCCTTGCTTACAAATCTCAGAAAAATGGAGCTCAACAAACTAGATAGCTGCTACAATAAAACACCCAGATTCGCCACAGGATCACCTTCTAGAACCCACCATTGTGATGGCCTAAAAAACTCAACTGGCTAGAACTCCGCCTGACCCTTCAAGTCAACCAACTAGCACATGCGCACAAAGTTCTACATCATCCAGGCAACACACCAGCCCTGCAGCAACAACTCCAGCCTTACACCACTACCAGATCCCTGAGTTCAAGTACCAAACACCTCCTTAAAGTAACAAACTTTAAAAATGAGGCAGGTAGATCCGTTTATAGCCACTTCATCTCTAAAATCTGGAACTCCCTTCCAGCCCACATAATAAATAACTCCACCATCCATTTCAAAAAACTACCCAAAACACACTTCCGGAACCACAGATTATGTACCTGTACTACCCCTAGATATTAACTTGTATGCCTGTTTCCAGCAACTAGAGTAACAGCTTATTTACTGCTTTTGTAATGTCTGCATGGGGTAATAGCATCACTGAACACTGTAAAGAAACCTAAAGGACATAGCATGTCTCGTGTATAAAAAAGAGTTATGGAAGTTATCTAATCAACTCTATCTTCCTGCTACACTTGATGTTAAACACCTCCATACCATGTATATATTAATGTAGCCTGTGAATGTTGGCAAATACACTCATTGGTTAACTCACTATCTTATATGTACTATACTTCTATAAGAAGTATAAAGATTGTGTACTCTATATTTTGTTTAATTGAACCTTTTGGTTAACATGTCTTTCTCTTGTTAATGATTTTACTGCTCTGGAGCTTTTCTCCCCGGGCCTCCACTGAAAATGGACATATATCCAGTTGGACTCTTCCGGTTAACAAATGTAAAATAAATAAATAAAATTGACAGGTGCAGATAGACTTTTGCTTTTAGAATTGTAAATAAAGAAAATGGATTCAGAAAGCTATTTGGATAAGTTTACCTTAGATACTGGTAAGCCTTTCCTGTTGTTAGGGTAAGAAATCAACATCTGGTCTGAATGAGTTCTGTGTAAATAAAAACGTAAATGTCTATGAACGGCCGGTAGGTGTAATAAGTATACTCCTTTATTATGCAAATTTGGGAAGAATACCAGTAACTCAGTGGATTGATTGAGGTTACTTTCAGATAAAACTTTGGGCAGAAAAAAGAGGTTGGTGCGTAAAGAAACTATCTTTATGAAAAGTCAGATATGGTGGCTTGGCAGACAGATAAAGCCTGCAATTCTGAAACTCTCCTTTCTGAGGTAATACAAACTAGGAAGATAGTCTTCCAAGAAAGAAACTTCAAATCACATGGATCAGAAGGTTCAAATGGAAGATAGATGATATTGGACCACACAAAAATCATATCCCAAGGTCGTGATGTGTCTTTGTGCATGGGTCTTAGCACTGTAGTTCCCTTCAAGAATGCTTTACAAAGTCTGTTTGATAAGATCCTATATCCATTACCTCCTATATGAAAGTTCGACATCGCTGCCAATTGAACTTAAATAGTAGCTGTGGCAGCACCTGCACTTAGCCAAATATTTTAGTGTAGAATGAATAGGAGCAGTAAAGGTGTCAATCTGATTAGAGTTAGCCCATGAGACGACCCTCTTCCATTTTTCTTTGTATAGTTTACATATAGATGACTTATAAGAAGACACCAGAATACGTCTGACAAGAGAGGAACAGGAAGACACCAGAACGTGCCTGACAGGAAAGGAAAGGGAAAGAAACCTGGCTATCAGAGGAAATGGTGCAGCCAAGCTGTCAGCTGGAGATTTAGATTGGGATGAACCATCTATGATGGACGGGTCAGAAGGTCTGGAATAGGGTCCAGAATGCATGGTTCATCTTGAACATGAGGCCGAAACAAGTGGAACCAAATTTGTCGAGGCCAACAGGGGGCAAATAGGATTATAGTCATCTTAAACTTGCTTTCTGTGCAAATTGGGGAATATGAGGAATTGGTGAAAAGGAATAAAGGAGACCAGAAGGCCAATCGTGAACAAGTGCATCTCTTGGGGACTCCCACGGAGGAGGATCAGGCAAAGTAGTAGCTGTATTTGGTATTCATGGGCAAGACAAAAAAGGTTGCAGCAAGGCTGGCCCCATTTCTGGAAGATCTCTTCCACAACTCAACTTTTTCATTGAAGGGCCACTCGGGAGGCCATAGTATGGCTTTGCTATTATGTTGGATCTCCCCGGGATATGCATTGCTACAAGAAAGTGGTTGGACGATGTTGCCCATTGCCAAACCCTCAGGGCTTTTTGACAAAGGGGATAAGATCTGACTCCCCCTTGCTTGGTTATGTATCAGACCACAGACATGTTGTTTGACTGAATTGTTATCTTTCCCAGAGAAAGGTTATTTTTAAATGCTTGCAACACTAAAAGCACCACCCGCATTTCCAGGACATTTATGTGCAAATGGGCCTTATGTTGAAGCCAGACTCCTTGAACTGTCTTTCCCAGATAATGCCCCCCCCCCAATCTGGGAAGAGTTTGTGGCCACTGTGGCTTGGGGTTGGGAAGGAATAAAGAGACTGCCTTGAGCCACCAGGGGACAAGGAAGCCACCATAGATCTTTCTTGCATGAATCTGTTATCATTATCTTGCGTGTCATTGGAGGTTCTAGAAATAACCACTGCATCGCAAGTAATCACTGAAGAATTCTCATGTGGAGACGAGTTAAAGGGATGAGAACACCTGAGCGGCCATCTTGCACCATAATTAACTAGTGTGGCAGAAGCTCGTTTCTATCCAATCAATATTCATACATAGTATATCAAAGGTCTTCCACTATGTCTTATGGAAGTTTTACTATCATTTTTGTTGTGTCTACTTCTGCGCCTATGAACACCACGGTATGACATGGCTCTACAGAAGATTTCTCGTAATTTAGGGGAATTCCTAGTGAGGAGCAAAGTTTTAGAGTGTAGTCCTTGGCCTGCAGCAGAAGATGGCAGGGTTCAGAGGCTATGAGCCAGTCGTCCTCATATGAAACATCCAAAATCCTTGACGTCTCAGGTGAGCCGCAACTATTGCCATGCATTTAGTGAACACTCTGGGGCTATAGTGAGACCAAAGGGTACAGCTCGTAATTGGAAGCGACTGGCTCCTAACTGGACATGCAAGTGCCTTCTGCACCACCTTTCCATCCATATATGGTAGTACACATCATGAAGGTTTACAGAACACATCCAATTGTCTTTTTCCAAAAATGGAAGTATCAACTGCAGTGTTAACATCCAGAAGTCACTCTTTTTGACAGATTTGTTTTGAATGCTGGGATCCAAGAAGGGTCTCCAGTCCCATGTTTTCTTTGGTACTAAAAAGAACCTTTAGTAAGTTCCGAATCCTCGCTGGTCTGCAGTGACTTCCTGGATGACTCTCTTAGCAACTTTTGAATTTCTAAGGTTGCTTGTTCCTTTTGACTGGGTGGAACGTCTAGAACTGTTTTGTTTATGGGACTGGGGAGGGAAAAGGGAATGATGTAACCCCTGGATGTTATGTTCTGCACTGATTTGTCATTTGTTATTTTTAGCCAGGTATGAAGGTGCAGAGACTATTTTATCCCGAATGCCTCCAGAGGCAGACATTCGGGCACCCCTTCAGGAGCACTGATATGGCTTGCCAAAGAAAGATTCTTTGGACCCCTGACTCTGCGGGCCTCCTCTGCCACGAAGGTGGTGTCTTCCATTATTGTTCGCTCTTCTGCCTCTAGGGGAACTTTCACCCTGTGTGTCTTAGAAAGGCCTTAGTGATTTTTTTTTGAACCACATCTTTCCACTACCTCTCTGACCTTAGGAAAGAGACTGGTGAGTGTGGAAAAACGTACTCCAATGGCAGAAAATGTCTTGCCTTCCTGTTCACACCTAATGCAAGTCTTACCTTGGGCACAAAAAAGAGAGGAGCCATCAAAGGAGGCATTAATGAATGAAGACTTGAAGGGCTTTTCAAAATCGTAAAGATGCATCCAGGCCTGCCTCCCAAGACAGATCCCTGAACCTGCTGTCCTACTCATTCCATCTGCTACACATGAAATGAGCCTCATGGAAGAGCTCACAACTGCGTTTAGGGTGGCGAGCTGAGAAGTCAACTTATCTGCCACTGCATCAGCTACAGCTCCTTGGAGGGAGTCTGTCAGTTCTTTTAATAAGTTCCTCTATAATCCAGTAAAATGAGATAAGTAGTTCAGTGATCATAAGGCAAAGGTCGCTGACAAAAAGACGTGCTTCCCATACCTATCTATGGTCCTAGAATCCTTATTTGGAGAATAGAAAGAGGAATTTGTCCCAGAGAGTTCCCTTTTAGTGGCTGCCGCCAAGACCATGGTATCAACTGCTACACCTCTGGTAAGAAAAGGCTTGTCCTTAGGTGTAGTGAGATATACTTATTCAGCCTCTTAGGAATCTGCTCTATGGAATCTGGGGTCTCCCAAGCCTTCCGAGAGATTATATCAATAAGCTCAAAAGAAGGGGGGGGGGGGTCACTCAAGAGGTGGAAGGCCGAGAACCAAAAGCCTTCAGGTATACTGACTCATCAGTTGAAGGGGTTGTGGATTGCAAGTCACCTCTCTGTTTTAACATTTCCAGGATGTCTCCGAAGAAGACATGGTCAGGAGGTGACCATGGGGACCTTTCTGCATCATGGAAGTCAGCATCAGATGTGAATGACCCCTCTGGAGAGTCAAGGGACTTCCTCATTGGGGTAATCTGGAGAAGTTGCAGAAGGGGAAGAGTCCCTTGCTGGACGTCCTGAGGCCTAGGCTCTCTACGATCCTGTGAATTTGGTACATGACAAGGTAAAGTCACCGGACCAGAAGTGGAAGGAAGATCCTGGATAGACTGCGTCTGAGACTGGGATGCAGTCATTACCATCCTCATAACCTTGAAGGCAGTCTTGTCCCTGATCAGAACAGCACCCCAGATTTGACAAAAAGGTTGTCGGAGCCAAGGGCATCTCAAGTGCAAAAGAATGAATCTCCAAGGGCAAAGGCAGGATCCAAACTCACCTGCGCCAAAGCCCCGAGAGGCAGAGTCAAATCTGGTGAGTTCCGAATCCACTGCCCAGGCCCGACCAGTGAATGTCGCCTCCTAGAGGTCTCCTGCTCAGACTGAGTAGAAACACTCAGGGCAGACGTCGGATCAGAGGAAAGTACAGTTTTGTACCTACCATAAATGTAGATGTTCGAGTGCTAATACAGCTGCAGTCATAACAGATGGGTTCTCCTGCCGTCAGGCGGGTCCTCAGTCGGCCGAATTCCAAAGTCTAGGTCCAGCGTCAGATGTTGTCGCTTCTTCCCTGACGTCAGTGCGACAGGGGTATAAAAGAACCAGCCGATGCCATTTTATTCAGTTTTTCTTGCCCCAGATGTCAGGTGCCCCTAAAAGGAAGGCAAAACATAAATTTATGTAATAAAGCAAATGCAATATAATCAAAAAACAGTAGCAGCAAGCAAATACACCATAAAAGAATACCCCAATGAGGTTGTATGAGGAGGTGTTAGCCATAAGGCCTGTCCCAAGAGGGGAAGGAGGGAGGGAAACCTGGACTGCAGCTGTATTAGCACTCGAACATCTACATTTATGGTAGGTACAAAACTGTACTATGTTCATCGTGCATACAGCTGCAGTCATAACAGATGGGTAGAATCCCAAAGCTAAAAAAGGGGTGGTAGTCACTAAGTGGAAGTAGGTGGAGCCAGGATGCCCTGCAAGACTGCAGTGGCAAAGCCCGCTCTAGTTTTGGAGTACAATAGTAGATGATAGTGCTTGGAGAAAGTATGTACAGAACTCCAAGTGGCTGCTTCCAAAATATCTTTGGTAGGAACCCCCCCTGAGGAAAGCTGCAGAGGTAGCTGTGGCCCTTGTGGAGTGAGATCTGATGCCTGTAGGTACAGTTTTACCATGAAAAGAGTAACAAAAGCGTATGCAGTGGGCTATCCATTTTGAGAGTGTCTGTTTGGAAATAGGCTTCCCTTGAGCACCTGTAGCATAGAACACAAAGAGTTGCTCTGATTTTCTGAAAGACTTTGTTCTGTCCAAATAATAACGGAGCTGTCTGTGAATGTCCAAGGAATGTAGTAGCCTCTCCCCTTTGTTTTGAGGATTAGGGTAAAAGGTAGGTAAGTGGATAGCCTGATTCAAGGCTACCCTGGATACTACCTTTGGCATAAATGAAGAAGGATTGGTTCATAAGGAAACTCTGTCCTGATGAAAAATGATGAAAGGCTGCACAGCCATGAGGGCTTGTAGTTCCGAAACCCTGCGTGCTGAGGTGATAGCTAGAAGGAAGGTTGTTTTCCATTACAAATATTGCAGATCTGTTGAAGCAGCTGGCTCAAAAGGAGGCAGGGTTAGTTCGTCTAGAATTAAATTGAGGTCCCAAGCAGGTACTGGTTGCTTCCTTGGGGGTTTTATATTCTTAGCCCCTCTGAGGAACTGTCTTAAGAGAGGGTGAGAGAATAAAGGAGGATCAGTGTTGTACTCTGCAGAAATGGCTGAGGCATGGATTTTGATGGAGGAGAATGAAAGTCCACTGCTTAGCAGCTCGGCTAGGTACTGTAGTATTTGAGGTAAATTCAGTATTCCAGGATTCTGACCCTTTTTCTGATTCCAGACACAAAACCGTTTCCATTTTGCGGAGTAGGCTTTTCTAGTAGAAGGCCTTCTGGCCTCCAAAATGACATCCTGCACCTCCTTGGAGAGTAGGGTCTGCTGTGAATTTAAGGAATCCTCCATGCAGCTAGATTGAGTGTTTTCAGCTGACTGTGAAGAGTTTTGAAGTTGTGCTGAGTCAGTAGAAGAGGCATTAGGGGCAGGATCCATGGTGGGGAATGCGTCAGGCTCCTCAGGAGTGGGTACCAGTGTTGTCTTGGCCAGTCTGGAGCAATGAGAATCATCTTTGGTCTGTCTGCTCTGGCTTTTAATAGAACTTTGGCCAGCAGTGGAAGAGGTGGAAAGGCATAAACCGTCATTGTTGTCCAACTGAAAGAGTGCGTCCACTTTCCAGGCCTGTGGATGAAAGGTCCTAGAGCAGAATTTTGTCAATTGGTAATTTCTGTGGGTGGCAAAGAGATCTATGTCTGGCCTTCCCCATGCTTGAATTATCATTGTAAAAATTTGAGGATGCAACTTCCATTCGTGTGGATCTGTCATATTTCTGCTCAGGTTGTCTGCCAGTGTGTTTTCCTTCCCTGGCAGGAATTGTGCTTGAAGTTGGATTTGCAATTCCAGAGCCATGTTCCAAAGGGACATGGCTAGTCTGCAAAGGGGATATGAATGAGTTCCTCCCTGTTTGTTTATGTACCACATCACTGTGGTGTTGTCTGTTCTTATCAATAGCTGTCCTGGATGCAGTAGGTCTTTGAAAGCCATAACAGCATTTATTACTGCTAGCATTTCCTTTTGATTGATGTGTAGGTGCTTTTCTTTTTGTGACCATTTGCCCTGAATGCACCAATCTGCCATGTGCGCTCCCCAGGCGTAGTCCGAGGCGTCTGTTGTGATGACTTGATTTGCTTGAGGCTTGCAGAATGGGAGACCTATGTTTCTTTGGCATGCTTGAGCCCACCACAGAAATTCCTTTTGAAGACATGGAATCAGTGGTATGATTGCTTCCAAACTGTGGCTGTGTTGAGACCATAAGTTTTTTAGGTACCATTGAAGTTTCCTCATATGCAGCTTTGCACATGGGATTAGCAGAATGCAAGATGCCATGAATCCCAGAGCCTGCAGGATTTTCCTTGCAGTCAGCCTGGTGAAGGTTGCCAGTTTTCTGAAGTATTGAGTTAATTGCCCTTGTTTCTCTGGCGTGAGGTAGGCCATCTGGGTGTTTGTACCCAAGCTGGCACCCAGGAAAATTATTGTTTGAGAGGGTATTAGTCTTGACTTCTTTTTGTTGACTGTGTATCCCAGAGATTTCAACAACATTATTACAAACGCCAGGTGTTTCAGAAGAGTGTGTTTGCTGTCCGCTTGGATCAGGCAGTCGTCCAGATATGGGTATATTTGTATCCCTTGAAGTCTGCAGAAGGCAATTACTGATGCCAGGCATTTTGTGAACACTCTGGGCGCAGTATATAAGGCAAAGGGCATTGCAGAGAATTGATAATGGGATGAACCTGCAAGAAATCTGAGGTATCTTCTGCAATCTTGTCTGATTGGGACATGCAGGTATGCCTCCTTGAGGTCCAATGTTAGCAGCCAAGACTCCTTGCCCAGCATGGGAAGAAGCTGCTGTAATGTGAGCATCCTGAACTTTGGTACGAGTAAATATGTGTTTAGGATGGATAGGTCCAAAATAGGTCTCCAATCTTTGCCCTTCCCTGGTACCAGGAATAGTCTGGAATAAAAAACCTTGACCCTGTTCTTGTGCAGGTACCTCTTGAATAGCTTTCATGTCCATGAGATCTGAAATTTGTTTTTCTGCCTCTGCCCTTTGATTGTGTGGCAGGTTTGGCATGCCTCTCATTTTTGGAAGGGTGTAAAAGTGGAATCTGTAGCCTCTGTCTATAATGTCCAGGATCCATTTGTCTTTTGTGACAATATGCCAATTTTTCGAAAATAATGCCAGTTTTCCGCCTAAAGGTGTTGCCATTTGAGCCTTGCTTGGCATGCAAAGGGGAAAGTCATTGGGTCTGCTTTCTGAATGGCTGTGAACTATCCTCACCCCCTCTTGGTGTAGGTGTTTTGCCATTGTCTGCCTCTAAGTGATCCTTGAGATTGCCCTCTACCTCTCGGGCGCCTGTATCTACCTCTTTGAGGTCTGTCCGTGGCTGGAAAGGACTAATTTTTTGAAGGCCAATTTCTACTGAAACGTGGCGGTTGTACCTGTAGGAAATCTTTCACTGTTTGCATTGATTTTGCCTTTTCCTCCATTTTCTTTAATACCTCCTCAGCTTTAACACCAAACAATGCATTTTTTGAAGAGGTGCATCTAGTAATTTAGCTTTGACATGATCTGGTAAGGTTTGCTCTTTGAGCCAAGCATGTCTACGTATGACTGATCCTGTAACAGCAGCTCTACAAGAGGCCTCTAAAGCATCAAAACCACATTGCAAGGTATGTTTACCCACTTGCTCTGCACTATGCAACAAATCCTGCAACTCCTTCAAGTCTGGTTGTTCAGGTTGTGACATTTTGCTTTTCAACTGAGATAACAAAAACTCTTGATACTTTAACATATGGAACTGACAGTTTAATGCCCTCATGGTTAAAGTGGCTGAGGTGTATACCTTTTTCCCCCACCTTTCTAAAGCTCTGGAATCTCTCTCTGAAGGTAATGGATTTTTGGCAGTGGAGGCCTTAATTCCCTTAGGACCCTGTGAAATAGTTTCTGGGTCAGCCGCATGGCTTTTGTATAGGAATTGGTGTGAATCAGGAACCTGGTAATACCTGTCAGGCTTGACTGGAGCTGGAGGTAAAGAATCTGGGTTAAGGCTGGCCTCTGAATACACATCATCTAATATGTCTAAGACAGGAGGTATAGCCAGAGGCCTGTGCTGAGGGAGCAAGAGGAAATCCCTGAGCCTTTTCTTGGAGTCTGAGTACTCTTGGCCCTCCCAGTGGAAGTGTTCCCTCAAGGTATGCAAGGTTTCCTCAAAAGAGTAACCCTCAGGGGGGAAGACAGAGGGAATGGACTCCTCTGCATCAGAATCTTCGAAAGGGGAGTAAGAATGTTCCTGGTCCTCGATGTTCTGAAGTAATGGAGGCCTGGTCCGAGGAAGGGTATTCTTCCTCCACTCTGGGCCTTTTGTCTGAGGGGGGTTGAGAACCCCTGATAAGTGTAATCAAATCCTCAGCCATTTTGAGCACCTGCTTTTTAGGCATGGGGCCTTGAGAGGGGCCCAGTGGAGCTTGTCTTTTAGACTGCATGGCTGCTTTAGATTTAGTGTAAGCCTTAATGGAAAAAGAAGGCGGCCTGAAGACACCTTGAGAGGTGGTAGGCCTGTCTGAACTCTGAGTTTCCCCGCCAAGAGTGACTTCGGTATCTGTAGTCGGGGTGTGGGCCGAAGAGCCTGCGACCTCGGACACAGAAGACACCGCTAATAAAGTGTCATCGGTAGTCAGGGGCTGCGTAGGCGCCTCGCTGAGAACCAGAGCACATGTAGTCGGCTTTAGCGTGGTGTCGGTAGAAGTCGCGGACCTCGTATGTCGGTCCTTATCTTTACGTCGTTTACTCAAAATTGGAGTCGGAGTATCCGACGACATGTTGTAATTAAACTTTTTGCCAAAATAGTGTTGGGCGAACTCCGTCCGACGCTTAATAGTGCGTCTGTTGAATGTAGCACAATAACGACAGGCCGAGACGCCGTGATCTAGGCCTAAACAAGGTATACAGAGGGAATGGAAATCCTTATGTGGTATTTGCGTCCCACATAAAATGCAATTATTAACTTTGTCTGATATCGGTCTGAGGCAAGAAAAGTTTCCCCAACGGGGTACTTAGCTTTCAAGAAGTCTTCGGTTGAAAAATATTCGTAATCTCAGGAGCTGGCCGACCGGCACTTGCGAACTGCTTCTGCTTCGGGCACCGCGCGGCAAGACAGACAGAAGAAAATGGCGTTGGCTGGTTCTTTTATACCCCTGTCGCACTGACGTCAGGGAAGAAGCGACGACAACCGACGCCAGACCTAGACTTTGGAATTCGGCCGACCGAGGACCCGCCTGACGGCAGGAGAACCCATCTGTTATGACTGCAGCTGTATGCACGATGAACATCTAATGGGTCTAGTATTAGAGACTGATACTATTTGGATATCCAAATTGTCCTGTTCTGAAGCCAGCGGATGGATTGGAGAAGAAGACTCCAGTGGGGAGGACCTTGTTGAATCCGATGCCTTTGGGCTCAGTTCCAGTAACAATCTGGCCAAGGCAAGTGTCTTCAAAAGCCTTTGCACTACCCCATCCATGATACCATCAGACAAACTTGTAGTAGACCAAGTAGATAAAGTAGGAGACCTGGACTTTGTCAAAAAAGTTGATGGGAGCAGAGAAGGTATCGGCTCCAATGAAGGAGAATACTTCCAATATCTAAATTCTGTAGAAGCCAAAGAGGTCAGAGCCGAAGGCTCATGTTGCGCCAAAAACCTCTCAGATACGACTGCAACTAGCTGCACTGAGGAATATGAAGGAGCAGACAGCTTAAGAACTTCCTGTTTCGGCTCTGAAAAACATTTTGGAGTCGAAGAATGTCGTTTTTTGACTTCTCCGATTTGGAAGACTTACAGACCGTTGACTCTGGCGAAATAGCCTCAGAAAAAGGAGCTTTAAGTAACCCTTTTAAAATGGGCTTATTTTTATGCTCCATTTGAGTCCTTTGATTAAATCCATGACAAATGGAGCACGACTCTTGTAGGTGCAACAGCCCAAGCAATATACTCAAAGTCCGTGCATCACTTAGGGGCATTTCCTTCCCACACTGGTCAGATTTCTTAAACCCTATGGGTTTACGGTTTACTTTCTGTTTTTTGAGACATAATTAAAGTTAGAAAAACTGTAACCAGCTACAGCAAAGGCAGATCCTCTAACTTAGATAGATGTGAAAGTAACTAAGGGAAAAAAAAAATATTTATTTTTTTTAAACTAAAGATTAGTCTCTAATTTAAATGGGACACTGACAGCGACAGAAAAAAAAAGTGAAAAATACTCAATAAAACATCCTATAACTTAAATGGGCATAAGGAGGGGAAAGAATGAAATGGGAACACATTCTCGGATAAACATCCTCGAAACAAAACGGATGGTGAGAAGCTAAGGAATTTACTAAATTATATACTATAGAAATATTTTAACAGAAAGTAAAACAAACAAATTGTCACTTAGCCCAGTGCTTGCTCAGACAACCACGTCTTTCGTGAACAGCAAACGATATGAGTAAGTTAGGGAATTGCATTATGGGTAAGGTACAACCACCACGGCTTTGCTGAAGGCCTCCACCATTTGTAAAAGGCCGAGACGGATCCGATGGACTGGATCCAAACCATAAGTGAGAATTAAGGCAAGACTGACATTTTTTTTTTTTTTTTATGAAACTGATCAAATTTCAAACTAAGTATGCAAATAAACAGCAAAGGGCTACAAAAGGCTTCCTAGACAAGACTACGCCATTGTGTTGACTAGCAGGCAGCTTACAAGTCCTAAAAAGTACAGTTTTGTACCTACCATAAATGTAGATGTTCGAAGATCCACATTGCTGCAGTCCTAACACTTGGGTAAGTCCGCTGTCCCTCGGTCGGCCCGAATATCAGAGTATAAGGCTGACGTCGGTCAAGGCGCATTTGACTGACATCAGAACGTCAGGGTACAAATGCGCATGACCGACGTCATATCCTCAGTCTTTTCTTGACCCAGATGTCAGAAGACCCTAAAAAGAAAGGTCAAAACCCATAGACAACCACTAAACAACCAACCAGCCTAACACCAAAAATATGTACAATATATACAATATACACAATATACCTCAGATGGATAACCCAACCCACACAACCACCTCAAACTACAGAGGGGAAGGAGGGAGGGTAAATTTGACTGCAGCAATGTGGATCTTCGAACATCTACATTTATGGTAGGTACAAAACTGTACTATGTTCTTCATTTCACATTGCTGCAGTCCTAACACTTGGGTAGAATCCCAAAGCAGAGGTAAGGGAGGATGGCTAAACTATAATGAAGCAGGAGCTGCCAAAATGCCCTGCAACACAGCAGTGGCAAAACCAGCCCTGGATTTAGAGTACAATGGAAGGTGGTAATGCCTAGAGAAGGTATGCACTGAACTCCAAGTGGCTGCCTCCAAAATATCCTTAGTTGCCACCCCCCTCAAAAAAGCTGTTGAAGTGGCAGTAGCCCTAGTGGAATGAGGCCTAATCCCAGCTGGAATCTCTTTGCCATGATGGGAATAACAGAAAGCAATGCAAAATCCAATCCACTTAGAAATAGTTCGTTTTGACACGGGCTTGCCCTGAGAGCACAAAGCAAAAGAAACTAATAACTGCTGAGATTGTCTGAACCCTTTAGTTCTGTCCAAATAATATCGCAACTGCCTGTGTACATCTAAAGTGCAAAATCTTTTCCCCTTTATTTTGGGGATTTGCATAAAAAGTAGGCAAATGAATAGTTTGGTTTAAAGCCACACTAGAAACCACTTTAGGCATAAAGGAAGGATTAGTACGTAAAGATAACCTATCCTTATGGAAAATTAAGAAAGGCTCAACTGCCATAAGGGCCTGCAATTCAGAAACCCTTCTTGCAGAGGTAATGGCCAACAAAAAGCAGTCTTCCATGACAAATATTTCAACTCAGCAGTAGCTGCAGGCTCAAAAGGTTGTAGAGTGAGTTTCTCCAACACAAAATTGAGATCCCAAGCAGGAGTAGGAGCCCTTCGTGGGGGTCTTATATTCTTTGCTCCTCTAAGAAATTGCTTGAACAAAGGATGAGAAAACAATGGTGGGTCACAGTCGTAGTGAGCTGAAATTGCTGCAGCATGAATCTTAATAGAAGAGAAGGACAAACCTTTGTCTAACAACTCAGTAAGATATTGAAGAGCCACACTTAAATCAGGCTCAGAAACATCCAAATCCTTAGCTGCACTCCAAAACAAAAATCTCTTCCATTTATCTGCGTACACTTTCCTTGTACTAGGCCTTCTAGCTTCCAAAATCACATTCAAAACTTGTTGTGGAAGTTGAGACCCTCTATGGTTTAAAACAGAATATGCCAGGCTGTTAGGTGAAGAGAGTGAAGTTTGACATTGAGCAAATGACTGTCCTCCTGGGACAACAGATGTGGAATCAAAGGCAAAGGCCATGGAGGCTTCCGTACTAGACTTCTCAGTAATGGGTACCAGTGCTGTCGAGGCCAATCTGGAGCTATCAAAATCATCCTTGGCTTGTCCTGTCTGACCTTCAGAAGTACCTTTGGGAGGAGAGGCAGAGGTGGAAAGGCATACACATGAAGATTTTTCCAACTGAAAGAAAGAGCATCCACTTTCCAAGCTGTGGGATGAAACCTCTTTGTGCAAAACTTTGGCAGCTGGTGGTTTAGTGGAGAAGCGAACAGATCTATGTCTTGAGTTCCCCAGGACACTGTCAATTTCTGAAATACATGAAGATCCAGTTTCCACTCATGGGGATCCATGATTTGTCTGCTTAACACATCTGCTAAGGAGTTCTGTGCTCCCGGCAGAAACCTTGCCTGAAGACTTAGTTGTAAACTGAGAGCAGTCTCCCACAAAATCATTGCTTGCCTGCATAGAGGATAAGAATGTGTTCGCCCTTGCTTGTTGATGTACCACATGACAGTTGTGTTGTCTGTTAGAATCAACACCTGCCCTGGAAGAAGTAAATCCTTGAAAGCTATTAATGCAAACTGGACAGCTAACATCTCCTTCAAGTTGATATGTAGATGCTGTAGTCTGACAGGCCACTTGTCTTGTATCCACTTTCCGTTTAGATGAGCTCCCCAAGCTTTGTCCGAGGCATCTGTCGTTAAAATTTGACTCGCCTCTGGCCGGGTCACAGAGAGTCCCTTGTTTAGGTGACATTCCTGAGCCCACCACAAAAATTCCTTTTGAATGCAAGGTATTATTGGAATGACAGTGTCCAGATCCTGGCAGTGCTGTGTCCATACATTTTGAGATACCATTGCAACTTCCTCATATGCAGTTTGGCATTGGGAAGCACCAGAATACAAGATGCCATGAACCCTAAGGCTTGAAGGACTGTCCTTGCAGTCAGCCCGGACTGAAGAGATAGATGATGGAAGTAAAGGGAAAGATTCTTTTGTTTGTCCGGGGTTAGAAAGGCCATCTGGGATGCTGTATTCATTCTTACACCCAGAAAGCACATGTCTTGAGAGGGTACTAGACTGGACTTTATTTCGTTCACAGAATACCCCAGGCATCTTAGCACTGCTATCACATATTCCAAATGACGAAGGAGCTCGTCCCTTCCTTGAGCCAGAATCAGGCAATCGTCCAAATAAGGATAGATTTGTATTCCTTTCAGCCTGAAGAAAGCTATCACTGGAGCCAGAACTTTCGTAAATACTCTGGGCAGTAGATAAGCCAAAGGGCAATGCAGAGAACTGATAGTGAGAAGTCCCAGTCCGAAAACGCAGATACTTCCTGCAACTTAACCTGATAGGAACATGAAGGTAAGCCTCCTTGAGATCCAAAGTTACCATCCAGTGATCCTTGCCCAGCAGCGGTAAAAGCTGTTGTAACGTCAACATTTTGAACTTGGGAATGTCCAGATAAGTGTTGAGGATAGATAAATCCAAAATTGGTCTCCACGTGTTCCCCTTTTTTGGTACAAGGAACAGGCGAGAATAAAATCCTAGGCCCCTTTCTGGCATAGGAACCGGCTGTATGGCCCCTATTTGGAGTAACAGAGAAATTTGCTTGTGAGCCTCTATTCTTTGTTGAGGAGGAATGCCTGGCATGCCTTTGAAAGGAGGCAAGGTATGGAAATAAAACCTGTAACCGTGATGTATGATATCCAATACCCATCTGTCTTGGGTAATCAAACTCCAATTTTCTTTGAAAAGTGCCAACCTTCCTCCCAAAGGTGCTGCCAGGCGAGAAGGCTCTGGCAGCTGAAAAGGTAGGTCATTGGGTCTGTTTACGAAAGGACTGACCCCTGCCCTCACCCAAAGACTGTGCAGGAGAACTCCCTGTTCTAGGCCTGAAAGAGCCCTGACCTCTGCCCCTGCCACGTCTAGATCTACCCCTAGACTGGGAATCATAAGAAGGATACGTCCACCACTTAGTAGGCCAATTTCTACTAAACTTTGGAGGCTGAACCTGCAAAAAATCTTTAACAGTCTGCATAGACTTAGCCTTGTCTTCCATTTTCTTTAAAACTGCCTCAACAGGAGAACCAAACAAGACATCAGATTGCAAAGGGCATCCAAAATCCTAGTTTTAACATGGTCAGATAAATTTTGATCCCTCAGCCAGGCATGCCTGCGAAGAACTGACCCAGTGGCAGCCACCCTAGACGAGGCCTGTACAGCATCAAAACCACATTGCAAAGAATGCTTACCCACCTGTTCAGAAACATGCACTAAATCTTGTAACTCTTTACAATCAATACCTTCCGCCAGAGCATCAACCTTAGATTTCAACTGTGAAAGGAGATAATTTTGATATTTCAACATGTGAAACTGGCAATTCAAAGCTCTCATGGCAAGAGTGGAAGAAGTATAAACTTTCTTTCCCCATCTATCCAAGGCCCTGGCCTCTTTATCTGCAGGAACCGGATTCTTGACAACAGAAGCCTTAACACCCTTAGGCCCCTGGCTAACAGTTTCTGGGTCTGCCCTAGGACTTTTAAAAAGATACTTATGAGCTTCAGGCACCCTGTAATACCTATCTGGTTTAACAGGAGCAGGAGGCAAAGAATCAGGATTAAGAGAAGCCTCTGCAAACACATCTTCCACCACATTCAGAACAGGAGGTATAGCCAAATGCCTATGCTGGGGTAAAAACAAAAATTCCCTAAGCCTTTTCCTGGAATTAGAGAAGTCCTGACCTTCCCATTTAAAATGCTCTCTCATGGAGTGAAGGGTTTCTGAAAAAGAAAAATCCTCAGGAGGAGAAGCAGGAGTAGAATCATCCACATCAGAATCAGAATAATGAGAATACTCCAGCAAGTCTTCCGCCGAAGACTCAGACACATCCGAAGCCTGCTCATAATCCCCCAACACTGGTTCCATCCTAGGCCTCTTATCAGGAGGGGGCATAGAGCCTCTAATTAAAGTAATTAAATCTTCTGCCATTTTAAGCATGTGCTTCTTGGGCACAGAACCTGAAGAACTAGGAGTGACACCCACAGAAGCTAAACTAGACCTGCCTCTAGGAGAAGCCTTGGAAGCAGAAAGAGAGGGCCTAGACCCCTTAGGAAGGGAGGGGAGTACAGTTATCTGAGAAGCCCCTACAGCCTGACCTGCCTCCTGGGAGGCCACATCCTGTAAAATCAAAGTTTCTCCCTGGGACTCCAGAGAGGCCTCCGTCGGAACCACCGGTTCCACTGACGCCTCTAAAGAACCGGCGTCCGGTTCGGACGACTCCTCTAACCTAAGTTTACCTGCCTTGTCCTTGAGCTTGAGGAAGCCGGCGTCGGAGCATCCGACGGCATATTGTAATTGCACCGCTTCCCAAAGACCAACCTGGCACAATCCAACCTTCGCTTTATAGTGCGTTTATTGAACCTAGCACAAAAGCGACACCCAACAACGTCGTGCTCAGGTCCCAAACAAGGTATACACAAATTATGGTAATCCCTATGCGGTATCTGTTTCCCACAAGAAATACAGTTATTCACTTTTTCTGACATCCGGTAAACCACTGAGGCAAGAAAAAACCAAAATATTCCCCAACGGGGTACTTAACCAACTCTGACTTCGGTATGAAACTCCGAATTCGAAAAATTTCAGAACGCCGAACGGCACTTGCAATACTGCTTCTGCATCGGACCATGCGGCAAAAAAGACTGAGGATATGACGTCGGTCATGCGCATTTGTACCCTGACGTTCTGATGTCAGTCAAATGCGCCTTGACCGACGTCAGCCTTATACTCTGATATTCGGGCCGACCGAGGGACAGCGGACTACCCAAGTGTTAGGACTGCAGCAATGTGAGATGAAGAACATCATAAAAAAGTGACAGAAAAAAGAAGTTATGTACTTACCGTAACGTTCCATGTCTGTAGTCCATCTCACCTATATTCTTGCTGGATGGGTTTGGAGCCAATATCCGACTCAACCAATACTAAAGCTCAAGAGCTTTTACTGGCTCGAGGCTATCCCCTACCCCATGGTGCCTCACGGCAATTCCCCAGATCTAGTTTGCAAGAAAGTAATAAATACTTATCAGGTAATAATAATGAGAAAGAAGCTGTATAAATACAGCAAAGTATTAGAAACATAATACATTCCAGGTGGACAATAAAGAGCAAAGTCAGGCAGCCCAAAAAAGAGGTCCACTAGATCCCCCAGAAACAGGAAGGGGGTTGGAGGGAGGGACGCAAGAATATATGCGAGATGGACTACAAACATGGAATGTTATGGTAAGTACATAACTTCTTTATGTTGTGTAGTCCTATCTCGCCGTAATTTTTGCTGGATGGGACAGTTTCCCTAGCACCTTTATCCCGGGTGGCTCAAGGGAAGAGACTCTTCAGCACAGTGGAACCAAAGGATGACTTAGCCCAGGAGGACAAATCCAAATTGTAACGAGTGACAAACGTATGTGGTCTTACCCAAGTAGCTGCTGCACAAATAGTATCAATTGGGAGCCTAGATCTAGGCACATGAAGTAGCTACAGCCCTAGTAGAATGACCTTTAAAACTTTTAATGGTAATTGTCTACCAGCTTATTGATAAGCAAAGGATATGCATCCCGAAAGCCATTTTGAAAGAGTAATTTTTGAAACAGGTAAGCCTTTCCTTTTGTCAGAAAAGAAAATGAAAAGTTGATCAGAGTTGCTGAATTCTTTGGTCCTGTGTATATAGAATCTGAGTATCCTGTGGACATCTAGCTGGCGTCTATAAAGAGTGGTTTGGAAAAAACACAGGTAGCTCAATGGTAGCATATTTAGGTTGTGTTCTGTCCATACCTTAGGAAGAAAGGAACGGTTTGTCCTGAGAGAGAGAGAGAGAGAGACTATCCTTGTGAAAGAATGTTAGGTTGTCAAAATAGTTAGGGTTTGAAGTTCTGAGACTCTCCTAGCCGATGTTATAGCTACCAAGAACAAGGTTTTCCATAACAATTTTAAGTCTGACGACGAGGATGGTTCAAAGGATGCAGACATCAAAGATGAGAGGACTAAATTTAAGTCCCATGGTTCTAATGGTTGTTTTATTGGGGGCCTAAGAAGAACTCCTTTTAAGAAGGTTTTACAGAGGGAGTGTTGCATGATTGGAATTCCCATAGAAACAAAATGGAAATTGGAAATGGCAGCTAATTGAACTCCAACTGTAGCGGCTGCCACTCTTTCATGAAAAATTGTTGTTAGGAAGGATAAAATGGATTCTGAAGGAGCTGTATATGGATCTAAGCCCCGATTCGTAGCCCAAAGGGAAAACCTATTCCATTTGCTAGAATATAGTTTCTGAGTGGAAGGTATATGGGATGAAATTAGGATGTGTTTGACCGCTGGGGATAAGGGAATGCTGTCAGTTTGATGTGTGGATAGAGGGTTGGAACTGTCCCAATTGACGAATCATGAGATCTGGAGATGGGTCCAGAATCCATGATTTCTCCAAAAGGTAGGCCCACAGGAAAGGAAACCAAACTTGCCGAGGCCAGTAAGGAGCAATGAGGATCAAGGAACTCATCAACTGTTTTGCTTGATGTATTACTTTGGGTATGAGTGGAAAGGGAGGAAAGGCATAGAGAAGTCCCAGGGGCCAATCGTGAACTACAGCATCCCTGGGTGACATCCCTGGATGGGGAATGAGGGCAAAGTAGCCGCTGCATTTGGTGTTCAGGTGAGTGGCAAATAGATCGCAGCAAGACTAGCCCCATTTGTCAAAGATCTTTCCCAACCATTGCATTCAGGAACCACTAGTGAGGCATCAGAATTGCTCGGCTGAGTTTGTCCGTATAACATTGGATTTCCCCGGGATATGCGTTACTATCAGGAAGCGTGGAGTATCCATTTCCCATTTCCAAACTCTTAAGGCCTCTCTGCAAAGCGGGTAAAACTTGGGTCCTCCTTGTTTATGTACCACACGACAGACATGTTGTCTGAATCGCAATCGTTCCAGTGGGAAGGGAGCTGTGAAGTGCTTGCAATGCATATAGCACCGCTCTCATCTCCAGAACACTGATGTGTAAGTGGTTCTCGTGGTTTTGCAAAGTACCCTGGACTGTCTTTCCCAGATAATGCCCCCCCCCCACCCTATCTGGGAAGCGTCCATGGTCAAAACTGCTTTCTCTTGGGGAGGAACAAGTGGACGACCTATGAAAAGTTGTTTTGTGTCTAACCACCATGTCAGATCCCTTTTGCATGCATTTGTTATTAATATCTGGTGAGACAATGGAAGGTCTTGCATTGACCATTGTGCAAACAGCATCCACTGGAGAATCCTCATATGTAGACGAGCAAGAGGAACTAATAAGATGACAGAAGCCACAGTCCCTGGGACTTGAAGGACTACTCTGGCCTGGACTAACAAGGATCTGATCTGACTGCGTAGAGATTACACTCTTTCCTGCATTAGCTTTACTAACATGGTGGTTGTGTCTATTTCTGAGCCTAGATATACAATATGCTATGAGGGAGATAAGAATGACTTTTGTAAGTTGACAGTGATGCCTAGGCTAGAGCACAAGGATAGAGTCTCGTCCCTGGTCCTTATGAGTTGATGCTTGGTGGTAGCAGTGAGCAGCCAGTCATCTAGGTACAGAAAAACTTCGAATCCTTGATGTCTCAGGTGAGTTGTTACCACTGGGGGCTGTAGTGAGGCCAAAGGGCAGTGTTCTGAACTGAAAATGGCTGGCTCCCAGCCGGAAGCGCAAGTGTCTCGTGGAGCGCTTGTCCATTTTTATGTGGTAGTATGCATCCTGGAGATCAATTGAGCACATCCAGTTGTCTTCCCGGATAAAGGGAAATATCGACTGCAGAGTGACCATTCGGAACTTTGATATTCTTACATGCTTGTTGAGCCCGCTGAGATCTAGAATTGATTTCCAGTCCCCTGTCTTTTTTTGGAACTAAAAAGAATTGAGTGCAAGTTAAATATCCTACTTGCTCTGCAGGGACTTCTTGGATGACTGTTTTTGCAGCAACGAGATGACCTCTGATGTTGCACGGTCTAGTTGGATTAGTGGTACGTCTGGTACAGACCGGTTTGTTGGGGGATCAGAAATAAAGGGAATCACGTAACCTCTGGATATTACTGTGTACACCCAACGATCTGTAGTGATAGTTAGCCAGGCGCTTGGGTACAGAGATATACGACCCCCAACTGCCTCTAGAGACGGACAGTCGGGCAACCCTTCAGGGTCGATGGAAGAGACGATCAGAGAAAGCTTCTCTATCTCCCTGATGTCGCGGACCTCCTCTGCCACGAGGGCGGCGTTTTCCATTGTATCCTCCCACATTGCCCCTGGGGAGGATTGATTTTGTGACTGAGGAAAACTTTTTTGAGATTTGCAGAACCACATTTTCCCTCCTGTATTACCCTTGGGATAGGGTCTGGACAGCAGAGAGAAACGGACTCCAACGGCAGGTAAGGTTTGTCCTTCCTGCTCGTAACTAGTCAAAGTCTCTTTCACTTGGGGCCCAAAAAGAGATGAACCATCAAAGGGAACATTAGTGAAGGAAGAGAAAGGATTCCGTAAAATTACAAAGATGCATCCACGAATGTCTCCTGAGGGATATTCCTGCTGCGGCTGCCCTGCTCGCTCCATCTGCCACATAAGAGATCAACCTCATGGAGGAGTTAGCTATGGAAGTAAGGGTGGAGAGCTGTGCGGAAACCTTTTCCATGGAACCCAGAGCTACTGAACCCTGGAGGGTATCTCCTAACTCTTTCAGGGGGATCCCTCTGAAGATGAGTGAAATGAGTCAAGTAATTCGGCGATCTTAGTGTAAATGCAGCTGAAGAACAAGTACCCTTCCCGTACCTATCCATTGCCTTGGACTCCTTGTTGGGAGGATGGATATTAGAAAGACGTCTCAAATAATTCCTTCTTGGTGGCCGCTGCTACCCCCATAGCATCAACTGGGACTCCCTTGCTAAGGAAAGACTTGTCCTCAGGTGCTCTCATAAATTTGTTTGGCCTCCTCGGGACGGCTTCCACTGAATCTGGAGAGGTCCACACTTTCCGCAAAATGACCCCCAAAAGTTGGTCATAAGGCAGTGTCACCCAAGAGGTGGAAGGTCGGGAGCCAAAGGCCTCAAGATACACTGATTCATCCTCAGTAGGGTAAGAGGTCTTCCAATAACCCCTCTAAGGATTTCTAGGATGTCAGAGAAGGAGAGATCCTCAGAGAGAGATCTAGGGGACACTTCCAATTCCTCTAAATCAGTGTCTGATGTGATAGACTCAAGGGAGTCGACATGTTTCCTCTTACATAACCTCTTCCGAGGGAGCTCTCCAGTGGCATAATCTGGAGAGGTCTCGGAAGAGGGGGTGCCTCCAATGGGGGCTATTTGGGCCTCTGGTTCCCTACACTGTGGGGGTGGCAGAGGGGAAGAGGTGGCTGTCTGCTGGTGGTGGGACACATGTTCCAAAGTAATGGCTTTGGCAGAGGATAAAGCCTTCTCTATAGCTCTGAAAGCATTTACCCCCGCTCCGAGGGGGCGGATGGTCGACTCCTAGCAAGAGGGAACGGCTCCGAAGCAGAAGTGGGAGCCAAGCCGAGTCGACCCAAGGCTACGAGAGGGAGGGTCGGTTCCGAAGAGAACCCAGGGTGACTGTCCACCACTGAGTCGACACAAGAGCATCGGCTCCCAGAACCCTCTGTTCCAGTCTGAGCCATCGAGGATAGAGTAATTGGCTCCGAGGAAACAGGCTGAATCCCCACAGCTGAAGGGTCGAAGACAGAGGTACCTGAAATAATAGGCTCCGAGAGCGAAGCAGACAGAGAAGGAACAGTGATCGGTACAGGGGATGGCTCCGAGACCTTTGGGTCTGGAGGGGTCAATTTTCTAGCCAGAGCTGGATCCGAAAGCAACCTCTTCACTACTCTCTCAATGTCCTCATTTGATAGGGACCCTGGAGGATCTGGTGGAGAATGGAGACCTCCTTCTCTCTAAAATAGGAGATACAGTCTTGATGTTGGGCAAAATCTTCGGTACCAAAGATGGTCTCGGAACCGATGGAATGGACTGCACCGAAGAGGAGTCGGAACCGGAACTCCTTGGTTCCGACGCTTTTGACTTTCTGGTCACCTCCGAAGTCGGGGCAGATGATTTTCTTTCTGAAGATTTTGGAGCTGCCTGACCAAGTTCCAGCTGTTACTGGAAGGAACTGGTCATGAGACCCCTTTCAATACGTTTTCTCTTCCTTTCGTTCAACACTCTTGTACTAGAAGCATGACAGAAGGTGCAGGGTTCCTGTAAATGTGCTTCGCCCAGACAATATATGCAACTAGTGTGGCTGTCTGTAAGAGACATTTTCTGCGCACACCTGTCGCATTTTTTGAAGCCCAAAGGGCGATGATCCTTGTCTTTATCTTTAGACATTGTTAAACATAAAGTGTCAGGAGAAGGGAGGAAAGACCCTAACTTAAACGGGCACTACAGCCCTCTAATTTAAACATGTCGTACAGTCCTAAGGGGGGAATAGGGGTTGAAAACTTTCAAAAACAGTCGCACAATACAGAAGAAACTAAGATATATATATAACATAGAAAAAGGTGGTAGAAAAGGACTAAAGTAAAAAGACACAAACTCGAAGCTTTCGAGGCAAACAAGATCTGGGAATTGCCGTGAGGCACCATGGGATAGAGGCTAGCCTCGAGCCAGTAAAAGTTCTCAAGCTTTAGTATCGGTAGAGTCGGAACCGAATATCGGCCCCTTCTGATACTTGAGAATGCTACAAACAATTGGTTAGAGAGGCAGAAGGACTTGGTTCTGTACAAATAAAAATGGAGCAATCTATGAACATCTAAGGTGTGTATAAAATGCATTCTCCCCTTTTATTTATTTATATTTGTTGACCAGGAATGCCCGACTGAACGCAGGTCCATTTTCAGTGGCGGCCCGGGGAGAAAAGCTCTACAAATTAAAATGTTACAGACATAGTTACAGATTAAGAATCCTAGCAATTAAAATATTACAGACTTGGTCACAGATGAAGAACATAGTACATTCAGTAGATAACTAGCATCTGTTCTATCCACGAAGTCACAGCAGATATTAACAATTAAGTTACTGCCATATAATAAGTAGATAGGCATGGAAGTATCAGAGCTTGTTGTATTCAAAGGTAGTTTTTGTGGGGTGGAAGAGAGGTAGCGGGTAGATGGAGTGGGAGAAGTTAGAGGGGAGAGTTACAAGGGCATAGCCAGCATGTTTTTAGGTGCGCTTTAAGTAAAGCTTTGAAGTGGGTGCAAGATGGTATGGTACAGAGGTTACTGGGGGGGGGGGGTTTCATAATTTCGCTATTGCGCTGGAGAATAGTGCTTCTCCAGCAGTGTTATGGGCTCTAGTAACCTGTAACTGATTTTTGTTGCTGGATCGTAGTGGTCTGATGGTAAGATAAGGTTGGAGTAGATACTGGAGGGATGGGACCTTTAGAGGATGGTTAACCAGTTTGTGGGCGAGTGTGAGTTGATACCATTGAAGGAGGTAAGGGAGTTCTAGCCAGCCTAGTTCAGTGAGAGACAGTGGTGACTGTGGTAGGATGCCCCGGTGGCAAATTTGGAGATTTTGTTGTAGCAGGGTCTCGAGTTTATTTAGATCGCATTGCCTTAGGTTGGTATATATTGGAGAGGCATAAAGTAGGGTGGAGATAAGGTGCGAATTTGCAACTGAAATTCTAGCTGCTTTGGTGAGGAGTTGCTTATTTCTGTATAAGGCTCCTAGTTTTTGGTGGACTTTGTTTATGGTCAAAGATATGTGAATGTCAAATTTGAGATCGCTGTCTATTTCAACTCCTAGCAATTTGGTGCGAGCTTTTGGGTGGATACTGGTGATGTCTTTTGCTGTGATGTTAAAGTGAGAGATGTTTTGAGTATGTTTGGTGGGTTCGAAGATGAGGAGTTTAGTTTTGTTTGGGTTGAGTATTAACTTGGCATCGGATAGCCAAGTTTCAGAGGAAAAGGCATGCTGTGCGACCTTTTGCAGTTCAAGTAGGGACTGGGCGGAGCAGATGATGGTTGACTCATCTGCATATTGTATAAGTGTGCCAAGTTTGGTGGCAGAGGCTAGATTACTGATGAAAATAGAGAAGAGCAGGGGTCCAAGGATGGATCCTTGGGGAAAACAGATAGAGACAGGTAGTTGGGGGAGATATGTAATTTTGCCATACAACAGATTGCTGGCGGTCAGACAGGTAACTTTGAAACCAGTTGGTGACTGACTGAGAAAAGGATAGGTTATTGAGTACAGAGAGGAGTGGTTTGTGCGGGACCATGTCAAATACTTTAGATATGTCTAGGAAAGTAGCAGAGGAGAGATGGCCATTGTTTTTATGGTGAAGGATAGTATTAGTAAAAGAGAGCAAGGCAGTGGTGGTGCTATGGTTTGGTCGGAAACCATGTTGAGTATTAGAAAGGAGGTTGTTAGTAAGGAGGTAGTCTATTTGAGAGTGAATGCATCTCTCTGGTATTTTGGAGTGGAGATAGAATCACTATAGGGCGGTAGTTGGTTAGATCTGTGGAGGGACCGCCTTTGTGAAGGGGAATGATGTGTGATATTTTCCATAGTGTAGGAACGTAGCATTCTGACAGAGATCGGTTAATCAAGATGGATACTGGGTAGGCTAGGGCGTCAGCTGCAATTTGTAGGAATTCACTTGAAAGGTTGTCTATTGCTAATTTTGTGGGTTTAAGTTTAGTTAAGAGTTTTCATATGTTGGAGGTAGGAATGGAAGAAAATGAGAAGAGTGTTGGAAGATTACTGGGTGAAGGTGTGGGGTGTAGGAGAGGGGGGTTGTGTTGTCTGGGGAGATCACTGGGTGAAGGTTTGGGGTGTAGGGGAGAGGGGTTGTGTTTCTACCTAGTGATAGTATGGTTTGTGTGAAGTGTGTGTTGAATGAGGTAGCAATATTTTCTGAGGAGTGAGGAATGTTAGGTGTAGGGGGTATTGATTTTACCTGAGTGGAGGATGGAGTTTATGGAGGTCCAGAATTGTTTGGGGTTGTGTTGGGAGGAGTTGAGGGCAGACCAGTAGTATTGGATTTAGAGTGCTCCTTTATTAGCTTTTTGACTCTATTGCGTAGTTCTATGAATTTCTGTCTAGCTGAGCGGGTTTTGGGTCAGTGTTCCCAAGCTTTATCTTGGTTTTTCATTTCTGACCTAGTGGTTTTCTGTAGCCATGGGGAGGGTTGGGCTTTGGTTCTGGTAAGTCTTATGGGGGCATGGTTATTGAGGATGCTTAGGAAGGTAGTACTGAAAAATTGGACTGCATCATCTAGGCTGAGGTAATTTAGAGGGTGCCAGTGACATTCTTTGAGGGATGAGATTAATGTGATTGGGTTAAAGTGTAGTTTTTTTACGTATTTGACGGTAGATGTCCGGTTTAACTTGGTATAGGTGTTTTTTGATTAGGAACGCTGGGGAATGATCACTAAGGCTATCTGATAAGGCAGCCTGCTATATAGGACTGCGGAAACTTACTGACTAGTATCCAATCCAGGGTAGTGTGCTTGTTGGAGTTTTTACTTATTCTGGTTGGTGACTGGACTAGTTGGGTGAAGCCATGAAGGTTTAGATGCTGGGTTGGATGGTTGCCGCAACAGGATTGCCAATCAATACTGAAGTCACCTAAAATTATGGTCTCTTGAGGGAGATGGTGGGTAGTCCAGCTTAAGAGGTTTTCTAGTGGGGGGATATTTTGGCCAGGTGGGAAGTAGCATCCTTTGATGTAGATGGTTTGATTTTGGTTTATTTTCAGGTTGGTATATAGTATTTCTTCATTGGCAATTTGGGGAGCTTATGAATTTAGAATCTGGATGTTTAGATGCTGTTTAAATATTATAACTATACCACCTCATTTCTTGTTTAGTCGGTCTAGTCTTAGTATGTTGTAACCATTAGGGAGGATTTGCTCACTGGTAATGTGAGGTTTTAGCCAGATTTCTATCAGGATGATTATATCTAAGGAGTATAAGTCTATGGTGGCATGGAGTTAGCAGACTTTGCTGGCTATATGTCTGATATTTAGGCTTAGCAGAAGGAAGTCATTTGGTTTTCCAAAGGCTGGGATTTGGGAGATGTGGTTGTTAGTCTGATTATTAGAAGTGGGGTTGGAGATGGAGGGGCCAGGGTGGGGTGGATGTCTCCATTGAGGGCAAGTTTTGATATGCATGAGGTTATTAGTTTTATTAGAGAGTTTGCATTTTAGGGAAACTTTATGAATAGGTGCAGTCGGTAACATGTGGTGGGAGGGTTATTTTGTTAACTTGTAGGGATGCATTTAGTTTTAGTATTTTCATTGATAGAATATGTGGGGGATGCGTAGGGATGGTTCTTGAGTTGGTGGGAGAGGAGCAGAGTGAGGGTGAGTCATGAGTGATGGAGTGAATAGTTGTACAGTGGAAGTTGAGTGGGGGCATAATGGAGTTTTGGTAAGATATGCAAGGAGAGGGTATGCAAAGAGTTTAAGTATGGTATGCTTATTCATGTTATCAGAAGAGGAAGGGTAGTAATGGGAAGATGGCGGATTTAGAGTTGGGAGTAGTGTTGTGGTTGGTGGTAAAAATGATGGGAAGGGTTTGTTCTCAAAGGTAGGACCACCAGGGGTGGGTGGGAATTGGGGGCAGGGTGGGGAGAGAAGTGGGCAGAGACCTGTTAGCTGCTCTTAGGAAGGGTTGTGGGCTGGAAAACAATAAGACAACAGTGAATACAGGCCTTTATATAACTTCTGTACTACGCATTCCTAGTGGGGGAGGAGGGTAGGGACTAATTGCAGGAGTCCTGTGGGAGTGATTGACAGGTCTCTCAACCAGATTCTGGAAGATGGGCAATTCAAACAAAAACAAACAATCAAATGATTCAAACTGTAGCTAAGTGATATGGAGAGAGTACCAAGAGAATAGATGAACTGCAATTAAGTAAATGGCAGTACAGTTCATGGGAGGAACTAAACTAGCACAACTTAATTAATTCTGGTGTTACTAATTCTGGGGTAGTGCAGTTTAGTTTGGAAGTGGATAGTTATTGCCATACAAAAATAGTCTAATATTGACTGGTCACAGATGAAACTGGGGGACAAAAGCACAGTTGGATGTAAAAGCCATAGATAAAAATTTAAAATTTTGCCTTGCTACTACTCACAGAGAGGTACAGAACCCAGCAGTGTGTCATCAACTAGAGTCTGAAATGGGGTCTTACAGGACTGGAGTTAGGAAAACTGGGCTAGCTAGACAGGCCTCTGCAAGTGTGCATGCTTTAAACAAAAAAATTCCGTATATAAAGGCATTAACATTAAGTCTTTATGTTGAAAGTTAAGACATACATTGCGTTTAATTTGAAGAAAAGCCGTGTTTGCAGAGAACCCTTTGTAATATTTTCACTGGAAATGCATTTCAGCAATAGTACTTATTCAAGTTTGGGGGGTGCACCCGCAGCCCAAGACGTTTAAAGAGAGCGAGCACACTTCACAGAGAGGGGAGATGACAGCAGAAGTGTGTTTACTGGCATAATTAGGGAAAAAACATTAGGAGTTGTATAGATTGATTAAGGTTTGCTTCAGTGGCCACTTTTAGCATGAAGGAAGGATTAGGTCTCAAAGCCACTTTGTCTTTATGAAATATCAAATAAGGAAAGGAGGGCTTAATGATAAGAGCCTGCAATGTTATACTCTTAGTTAATGTTATTGCCACCAGAAAGGCACTCTTCCAAGAAAGGAATTTGATATCGCAGGATGCATCAGGCCCCCAAAGGGGGTCTAAGTCAGAGACTACAGCAAGATCCCATGGTGGGGAAGGGTCTTGGACTTGAAAATGCAGCAAAAAGACACCTTTCAAAAAAGCTTTGCAAAGGAGAGAAAAAAACAGACTCATAAAAATTAGAAATTGCTGTCAATTGGGACTATGATGGTAGAGAAGGGCTAGAAGAAATCTGGCAAAGACCAAGTCGCCACTGCACAAATGTCATCCAAGGACTGACTAGTTAAAAAGGCAGCTGACATAGCCACTAACCTGGTAGAATGAGCCCTAACTGCTCCAAGCAATGGAGAACCATGAGAGGAATACATGGAGTAAATACACTGAAAAATCCACACGGAAATAGTTTTCGAAACAGCTTGACCCCTTCTGATACTTGAGAATGCCACAAACAATTGTTCAGAGAGGCGGAAGGACTTAGTTCTGTGCAAATAAAAATGGAGCCATCTATGAACATGTAAAGTGTGTATGAAATGCATTCTACCTTACTGGCATAATTGGGGAAAAAACATGAGTTGTACAGACTGATTAAGGTTTGCTTCAGTGACCACTTTTTGCATGAAGGAAGGATTAGGTCTCAAAGCCACTTTGTCTTTATGAAATATCAAATAAGGAGGCTTAATGGTAAGAGCCTGCAATTCTGCAACTCTTAGTTAATGTTATTGCCACCAGGAAGGCACTCTTCCAAGAAAGGAATTTGGTATTGGAGGATGCATCAAGCTCGAAAGGGGGTCTTGTCAGAGACTACAGCAAGATCCCATGGTGGGAAAGGGTCTTTGACTGGAGGATGCAGCAAAAAGACACCTTTCAAAAAGGCTGTGCAGAGGAGAGAATAAGAAAGACTCAGTGATATGAAAATTAGAAATTGCTGCCAATTGGACTATGATGGTAGAGAAACAGGCGCCCTACTGAAAATGGGAAGTCAGGAAAAGAAGAAAGTAAGAAATAGGGGTTTAAAATGGATCTAGATTCAGACCTTTACCCATGATAGAGAAGCTCTTTCACTTGCTTCAAATACTCTCTTGGTAGACGATTTCTGAGAAGGAAGAAAATTATCCTTGCAGGGGATGCAAGCCTGGACTTGGCAACAATTACTGGAATTAGACAAACCAAGCTGTCAGACAAAGGGTCTCCAGATTTGGAAGCGGATGGAGAGATGGATGAGAAATCAGATCTGGATCGAGCACCCAAGGGATGTAATTCAGATGAGACCGCAGAAGAAGGAACCACACCTGTCAAGGCTGAAAGGGGGCAATGAGGATCAACTGCATCCTAGGGTGTCTTGCCTTCTGAAGTACTTTCAGAATAAAAGGAAACGGTGGGAAGGCATAAAGAATACCCAGAGGCCAATCATGAGTCAGAGCATCCCTGGGGAACTCGCTCTCTAGGGGAATCAAGGCAAAGTAATTGCTGCATTTGTTGTTGAGAGGAGAAGCAACCGGATCATAGCTCGGCTGACCCCACCGACGGAAGACCTGCTTCGCCACTAATGGACTCAAGGACCACTCTTGAGGGGTCAGAAAAGCCCTGCTCAGCTTGTTCGCCAGCATGCTGGATGCTCTGGGAATATGGATTGCCAAGAGAAAGCACCCTGAGGAAATCACCCACTTCCAAACCCTCATGGCCTCGTGACAAAGCAGATAAGAACGTGTGCCCTCTTGCTTTTTTATTTACCACACAACAGCAATGTAGTCTGTGTAAACTGCTATTGTCCCAAGAGGGAGGCAGACGTGAAAAGCCTGCAATGATTCAATAAGTGTTCTTATCTCCAGGACATTTATGTGCAGCTTGCTCTCTGATTGGGACTATGTCACTTGGACAGCCTTGCCCTGAAAATGCCCCCCTCCCAAGACGGAAGCATCCGTGATTACCGTGGTCATGGGAACTAGAGGTGAAAAGGGTCTCCCTACCAGGAGATCCAGGGAGTACATCCACCATAAGAGATGTCTCCGACATATTGGTATGACTCGTACGGAGACTGACAGAGGAAGGGAAAGATGGGACGACTGAACAGCTAGGGTCCACTGTAGTACTCTCAAGTAATACCTGGACATTGGAAGGAGATAAATGGTGAATGAGGGAACACTGGCATCCGGGTTTGCTCCAGAAGAGACTGAGCATGAGATGAAATAAGATGGGCTTGCCGGAAGGAGAAAGGCTGCAGTCTCCAAGGTTTTGTCCAACTGAAGGCCTATGAATGCCAGTTGTTGAGATGGAATCAAGGAAGACTTGGAGAGGTTCACTGTTATCCCCAACTGTGCAAAAAGGCAAAGAAGAAACATGTGCTCTCCACTATAAGGATCCAATTGTCGAGACAGGGAAACCCCTGGAATACCTGCAGCCTGAGATGAGCTGCCACCACTGCCATGCATTTGGTGAACACCCAGCGGGCTGTGGTGAGTCCAAAATGGCAGGACTCTGAACTGGAAGTGATCGCCCCTAGGCGAAAGTGGATAAATCTCCTGGACTGTCTATTTTGATATGACAGTACACGACCTGGAGATCCACAGTGCACATCCAGTTGTACACCTGCAGAAGGGTGACAACTGACTGAACAGTAACCATCTGAAACTTCGACTTCTTGACTGACAGGTTAAATGACTCAGGTCCAGAATAGGACGCAGGTCCTCCGGTTTTCTTGGGTACCAAAAAGAAGCGGGAGTTACGTTCTGGATCCTCTCTGTCCTGAGGTACCTTCTGGGTGGCTCTTTTTTTGGATGAGGTTGATGACCTCTAGACAGGCTAACTCTCTCTGAATGGGTGACACATCTGGAAGCGTTCTGCTTCTAGGTGGGGGATCTGAAAAGGGAATGTAGTAGCCCATGGATATGATTCTTAGCACCCATTAATCATTTGTGATTATGTCTGCTCAGGCTAAAGGGTGCAAAGCCAACCGACCACCAAATGCCTTCACCGAGGGACAGGCTGGTAATGGCTCAGGGCCGCTGGAAGAGTTTCTGAGAGAAGAGCTCCCTAGAACCCTGATTTTGTGGGTATTCTCTGCCTGTAAGGCATCACCGACCATTGAAACCTCTCCCCTGTCCCCTGGAAGAGAAATCTTCGAGCTTCCTGAAAGACAGACCGACTTGTGGAACCACATTTTCCTGCTCCCCTTTTGGGTCTTGGAGAAGGACCTTTCAGAGGGTGGAGAATTTGATCCCTACAGCTGACAACAGTCTTTCTTTCTTGCTCACTGCGGGTCAAAATTCCTTGAAGCTTGGTCCAAAGAGTTGAGCCATCAAAGGGGGCAATGGAGAATAATGCTTTAAGCTTCAGCAAACAAGCTTAACACAGCCAGGTATGATGCCTGATGACAATGCTATACCTGCCTCCCATGAAGAACACTCTGCAGCATTAGATAGCAACCTCATGGACAAATTAGCTATTGACGCAAGAATGCCCAAGCTAGGGAGACACAGATGGACTTTGAGAGGAGGTGGTGAGGTCCTTTATCAAATCCCTCTGGAGACGGGTGAAATGAGTCAGGAAATTCAGAGCTGGCAGGCTGAAAGAAGGCGATGTGAACACCCACTTTCCAAATCTGACCAATGCTCTCGATTACCTGGCTGGGAGGATGGACAGATGAGTTCTGTTCTGCCAGCTCTTTATTGGTGGTGGCAGCTACCAGAATTGCATCAACTGAAACTGCCTTGGATGAAAAGGCCTTGTCTGACAGTGGGCTTAAGAACTTGTCTGCTTTTTTGGGTACTGGCTTGACTGTATCAGGTTCTTTCCGAGCCCTGCTGGTAATGAGGTTGATTAATTTGTCAGCAAGAGGGACACCCAAGAGGTAAAAAGGCCCATACCGAAAGCCTCCAGGAACACGGCTTCCTCAGAAAATGGGGGCTGAGCAAACCAACCGCCCTTGGTGTTGCGAAACTCCAGTATGTCTGCAAAGTAGACTTCATCGAGTTGGGACCCCTACCCTTTGTAGACATCCATTTCCTCAGTGAGAGACTGCATAGGAAAGTCCAGATGTCTCCTCTAAGATGTCCTTTTCTGAGGCACTTCTTCCACAGGAGGCTCGGGGGAATACTCGTATGAGGTGGGGGGCCCCTATGGGGCAATTCTTTCGGTAGGCTCGATCGGATGGGCTGACCTGGAGCAGGATGAGGGGATCTGTTCAAGCTCTGGGGCTGGGAAGACCACTCTTAACAGACAAGGATTTTTCTACTACTCTGAATCCGGAGGGACTGGACGAGGTCCCCTCCCCGCTGATAACACCAAAATGAATGAATGAATGAATAAGCAAACCCCACTAGAACCTCCGACCCTTGGGATAGTGCATCTGCGGAGGTACCAAGTACTGAAGCACCAAGGGGCAGGGAGGGAATGGTCAGAAAAGCCCAGACCCAAACCATCCCCCCATGGACTCCAGGTCAACAACCCGGACCAGTGGTCCAGTCTGTCCTGGGGTAAGGGGAGCAGAGCTAGAAAACAACTCTGCAGGGTTAGGGATAAGAGAGGTCCCAGTAACCCCCATTACCTCGCTGTTGGGCTCTGGTCCCCCCCCCCCCAAGTCCAAACCTTGGGAGATCGAACGAGGAGAAAGTAGCCAGGGAGTGGGAGATGGTTACCCAATCCTGTGGGCTGCGGAAGCCAAGAGCCCCAGTTTGATTTGAGCCCTCAAGAAGGACTGTATCATTCTGTTCATATCAGAAGGAAGGATGCTCCTAGAGGATCGGGAGGAAACAGAGGACCTAGCCGGAGACCAGTGCCAAAATCCCGAGGGCATTCTTTGCTGGTCTAGGGAACGTGTCCTATGTGGAAGAGAAAATAAATGATGCCCTACTACAGGATCTGAAGGAAGATCCTCAATTAGGATGGGATCCGACAAGGATGACAGATCAGACTAACAGATCAGAGGAAACAGAAAGACCCGAAGACACAGTTCTCAAACCCCTCTGATCCAAAAAGGTCGGATCCATGACAGATTTGATTTGGCTCTGATCCGAAGGCCTTGATCCAGAGGCCTTGAATCAGAGAGTCAAACATCAAACTCTAAGATCCGAAGGGCTGGGAACAGAAGCCCTGGATTTGGAAGTTGACGCTCTAGAAGGTCTCTGATCCGCCACAGCTAAGACTAGAGACGGATGTGGGATCCGACAGCCTAGGTTTCAAAGAAGAAACCTTTCCAAAAGATGACAAAGATTTCCATGTACACAGGGTTACGACTTGGAGAAGGATTCCTTAACCAAAAGGCCTCCCTGAACAATATCTTTCAAAAGGAGTTTGTTACAACGGTTGACCAAGGCTCTGGGGATGAATACAGCACAAATGCTGCAGTCTACCTCAAGATAGCCAGCGTCGAAACAGTAGAGGTATTCCTCATGCGAATCAGAAACTGGCATTTTCCTACTGCACACAGAGCACCTCTTCAGCCCCAGAAGCTTTTCAGACATATGGGCAAACAAAGCCGAAGAGAAATAACCAAGAAAGAGTTGAGAGAAACCAGGCTTAACTTCAAAAACCCAGAGATCCATCCAGTAACTAAATGATAAACTGCTAGGAAACTGCACAAAAATAAAATTCTTAAGATATTAATAAAATAACCAAACAACCCAAAGGACAGTCAAGAAAAGGGATTCCTAATCTACTACACTGGACAACAGAAAAGGGCACCAAAAGGAAACCAAAATAATCGACTACCCAGAACAAGCCAACCAACGGAAGGGGAAAAAAACATCATAAACTAGACTACGGAACTTAACAGAGAAAAACTAAGAAACCCAAATTAGAAGAGTTACTTACAAAAACTATGAGAAGCTGACTTATCTGCTTCTGATCAACTAAAGTGGCAAATGAGATATAAGGGGTTAGAGGGCAGCAGTGCATTATGGTTATGGACGGGGAGGTGCTGGAGCTAAGCTGTTGTCTAGTGTGCCAGCTTGGATCCAATGTCGTGTCCTAAACCCAAATGTGATGAATGGTGACGAGAATAACATCAGGTCCAACAAATATCCATAGAGGAATTCCTTCTTGGAAGAAAACCCAACTGCCACTAAGTGCAGACAACTTTCAAGTAAAAATGACAGATAAAAATTATTTTATTAAAGAAAATTGTAAGATATATTGTAAAGCAACAACACAACAAAATAAAACATGAACAATAGATACTGTTCTAAAAGATGCACAAAATGAATAAACCCAAGTAAAATGTACCTCTTTAATACAAGTAGTATCCAATTGTGTGCGCTGGGCAGTTACAGATTTAGAATCTTTCCACCTCAGCCTCTCAATGACATTCTGCAACACAGTCCTTTCACTGTTGGGGAAAAATAGTTCTTCATAAAATGTCAGAATAGCTCATTTTATTACCACCCTAAACAGAGTAATCTTGAATTATAAAAGTTACGTACTCACCGTATGCACTGTCCATTTTCATTCTTCCTCAACAAATGGGCTCTGCCACTTTCTTTAGATTGTAGGATTCAACTTTTGAGCTGCCCCCATACCCATAATGCCCTGATCACTGTACCACCTCAGATCGAGTCTGATGCTACTATACAATATCCTAGGAAAATAAATTTTAACTCAAAATGGCCAAAACAGGACACTGAAAGCTGAAAGATCAAGCCCTCCAACAGGAACAATGGTTCCTAATAAAATTTCTATTAGGACACTCCCAAAAACATAGATGGGGGAAGATGGGAGGGCAGTTGAAGAATGAAAATGGAGAACACAGATGGAACACCGAGTGCACAATTTTTATATCTTAAGTTGTCATTTTCATTCATTCCTCAATGAAAGGGACAGAGTCCCAGCAAAGTTACCTTGGGTGGCCTTCATGCAAGAATATGCCGGAGCACTGCAGAACCGAATAATGCTCTATTCCTGCAAATGATGTGCAATTTGTAATGAAAAACAAATGTATGATCATTCGACCAACTGGCAGCTGCACAAATGTCATCAATGGAAACTCTAGCCTAAAAAGCAGCTGATGTCACCATCTACCTGGTTGATTGTGCTTTCAGTGGTTCTGGTAAGGTTAGGCCTTTCAAGGAATAATCGTGAAAAATACAATCTGTTATCCATTTTGCCAGAATAATCTTCAAAACTGGTTTTCCCATCTTGTCGGTAAAAAAGGAGACAAACTAATGTTTTTCGAAACTCCTTGGTTCTATCTGGGTAAAAACAAAGTTATCAATTACAACTGGCAACTTACCTCAGATAACAGAGACCCTGTAAACATATTAAGAGATTCCCCTGATTTTAAACACAAGAAAACTATGACACTATGCAATTCATTTCAAAAGGGTGATCCTTCTTTTTCTCCTGATTCAGGAGTTAACAAGGGAGATAATCCAGGCATGTTTGCTTGTAACAGCAGCTTTTCCAGTGATTACATCTTACAAGCGCAAGAATTTGTCTTTCCACACAACGGCAGAGAGATTAAGTCTTTTAATTACTACGACTGCAATAGCAGCTTTGTCATTTACGCAGCAATATGCAACTCATGACCCTGCTTCTACACTGGCAAAACTACTCGGAAGCTCTTAAGCCGCATCAAAGAGCATAAGGCAGCAATCAGAAAGCAGGATGACAATACTGTCTTGGCGCAGGCATAGTGCTACATGCCATGCTTTTACAGGTGTAAGATTTTTTTGTCCTTGAACAAAAAAAAACATTTCTTTGGGGACAGCTAAGGTCTTCCAAACTTCAAAGACCTTAAATGGCAACATGAAATAAATGCAGAATCCCTTCTTGGGCTCAAAGAAAAAGCAAACTTAAAACTGCTCAAAAAAGGATCAATTATTAAACTGGTCTTCAACCTCCACCATTAACAAGAAAGTTACACTAGTAAACAAATCGTAACACTAAATATTTAATTTGACTCGCTTCGTTTTTTATAATGTTGGCTTACTGTCTGCTTATCTTTTGGTTAAAATGTTTAAAAGTAAGTGACTTTTTCTTCACCCTCAACCTTTCACATGAAAGTTTCACTAGTAAGCACATAGTAACACACTAAAAATATCTGTTTTTGGCTCGGTGCTAAATTTTATAAGATGTTGGCTTACTGACAGCTTTTCTTTTGGTAAAATGGATTTTAACTAAATGACAGTTTTTATAAAAACATACCCCTACAGTTATATAGGATGATCCGACAGATGAGCTCAATAAACACAGCATGTAAATTCACACCTTGTCAAGGATTTTTTCATTTTATAGGAATTACAGTATTTATTTGAGGAAATGGACAATCTATTACTGAACAAGAATCTTAAACCTAAACTCAGAATTTCTACAAAGGAATTAATGGTAATGGACTTTTTTTTAATATTAAGGTTGCATTAAGGGGCTAGCTATAACCTTCAATCCATGCCCACCTTACTGAAAACACTGCATTTAATTACATTACAGGTCTAAATATTTAAATTGAACAAGGTGCATTGATCATTTTACAAATTGTACTGTGACTTAAAACTTTTTACTTTGTACTTAATCCCAAACATTTCTGATTAATAGCTTTCCTGATGAATTTCTGGCACATTAAACGGACAAAAGCACTCAAGCACCTGTTTATGTGTTTTTCTTAAATAGTACAAGTTCTTTTTCGCTGACTGATTTTCGTTCTTAAGTGATAGCAGTCATTTTGTATATAATATATACACACACATATATATATATATATATATACACACACACACAGACACACACACATAGATATATATATATATATATATATATATATACACACACAAACATGTATATGTATACTATGTGTGTGTATATATAAATATATATATATATATATATATATATATATATAAAATGTGTGTGTATATAAATATATATATATATATATATATATATATATATATATATATATATATAGATAAAAATACGTGTATATATATATATGTATTTATATATATATATATCTATGTGTGTGACTATATATATATATATATATATATATATATGTATATGTATATGCATATATGTATATGAATATCTGTTCATAGGTAGGTACTAGGCTATCTCTCCGAAGGCATTTATAAGCCCAGCCAAAATGTGTTTGGCTTTCGCTGCCACCTTACATTAGCTCCCTGTGCCTCTGTCCGGCAGAGTCACTGAAGTGATCCCCGGGGTAAACTTTCTATTAGCAAGGAGCTCTGCCTAATGTAGATTGGAATCCTGTTCCAAAGCATGGGAAGTTTCTGGGGCAGAAATCTATCCCTCCAGCACGTCCTATTTATTGCTGTGGTGAAGATTAGATCTCTAGAGCATGCGGCTCAAGGGGATAAGATTTTCTTTAGGTGGACCATGTCCCATCAATTCTGGGTTGGACATGGCCATATACGTGAGGCAGAGATCACCTCTGAGTAGGCAGTACGCAACAGAGTACAGCTGGAGTTTATTCAGTCGAGCTGCATAGGGCATCTGTTTGAGGCCAGTGATCCTCTTGGTGAGGTACGTTCGTGGTGTTTCCAGCTGTTACAGGTGTCTTAAGTTACATACCAAATGGGGTGTTGTACTCTGGGTCTGATAAGTGTAGAGTAGAGGGTCACAATGACCTCTTTTGATCTGGGTGGGAACCCTTTTGTGATTAGGTGGGCCACAAAGAAGGATATTCTAACCACTTTGGCAATATGATTATTAAAGGTGAGAATACTATTTACTTGTGTCTACAGATCCATTATTACATCTTCTGTATTTAAGGGACTACCACCTATGTGGTAGTTTGTGGGTACTTTGTTTTTTCCAAAGCAAATGACTATGCACTTTTTGGCATTTAGCTTGAGGCCATGATTTTGACACCAGGTATCCGTCTCAGTGAGAGCATTTTGGAGTATGTGTGTGTCAGCTGGAGAGTCAATTATAGACTCTAGTTTGCAGTCGTCTGCAAACTTGGTTAGCCATAGTCTTCCTGTGCTTGCCTGTACCTCTGAGAAGTATATGCCAAACAGGAGGGGCCCTAAGACTGAGCCCAGGGGAATGCCACTTGTTACCGGTTTAAAGTTGGAACCAACTCCCGCAACTCTCACCATCTGGGTTCTGTTCGTCAGCGAGTTTGCAACACATTTTGTGAGTTAAGGGTTTATGTTCAGGCTGGTGAGCTTGTCTATAACGCCAGAATGATGAATGGTGTCAAACGCCTTTGCGAGGTCTAGGTAGGCTGTGTGTACCATCTTTTCCTCGTCTATAGCCTAGGTAACTGTCTCAAATAAGTCCACCAGGTTTAGGAGGCATGATCTGCCTTTACAAAGACGAACTGGGTAGGGCCCAGTGTTTGGAGGTTCCCAAGAGAGTTCCATGATGATGCGCTCCACAGTCTCGCAAACCAAGCTAGTCAGGATTATATGGCGATAGTTCCCGGTGTCTGTTGTGGCTCCACCTTTCTGAAGCGGAATAACCGTTCCGTGTGCTACTCTATGGGTACGTAGCCTGTGGAGATGCCGAGTCTGAACATGTGTTAAGAGGAAGGGTTAGTTTGCCTTTAAACTCATGTAGGATGCAGCCTGGGACAACATACAGTTCCAATGATGCTGTGTTCTTGGCCCTTGAGAGGGCTGTTTTAACCTGAGTGTCTGTGATTTCAGGGATTCTACATTCTTCTGGTATGGTTATGGGCCATTTTGTGGGTGAAGTTTGCGCTTAACCTGTCTGCCGGGATGTTGGCGATATCGGTCGGTTGAGTGTATTTTATGCAATTCTGCACTAACTTCAAGCAGATCTGACCACTGCCACTTAGATTCTAGACATAACTAAAGAATGCCTTGTGGTTATATTTTGAGTCCTCGGCAATTTTTCAATCGAAGCACTCCTTGGATGATTTTGACGGATCGTAGTTTCTTGCTGATAAGGGATATCTTCCCTTCTTGGGATTTTACTCTATTCTGTACTAGTTTCCTCCTCCTTCTGTATTGCTTGATTATGGCAGGAGTCCACCAGACTTGTTTCCTTTTCTTGGAGGAGTGAGTCTTGGTTTTGCCTGGGATAGCACAATCCATGCATTATTGTAGGTGCCCGTAGAATGCATTAGTAAAGGATTTTACAACTTGGACAGCATTATCCTTTAGTATGGGGGCGAAGAAACTTTCCACCTCATTCTAAAGTAACATGAAGTTTGCTTTTGAAAAGTTTTCACTGTGATTTCCTTGTCCGGGGGTGGGGGCGGAAAGTGGATATCCAAAGAGATTTCTTTATGGTCATACCTAACCAGTGAGGGGATGACCTCCGGTGTGGAACACCAGTCGCCCAATTGGTGATGACCAGGTCCAATATGTTGTCAACTCTGTTGGGAGTGATGACCAGTTGACCAGGACGTTGGGATTTATAAATTCTAGGAAATGTTGGGCAAGGGAGTTAGTACTTGAGTAGTTCTCCAAGTTAATGTTTGGGTAATTGAAATCACCCAATATTAGGGTGTTTGGTAGGACCTTCATGTTTCCCAATGTTTCCAGAAACATGTAATTAGGGTCCTGGGACATGGTGGGTAATCTGTAGCAAGCTACAATTTGAATTGCAATTTTGCCCATTGTTAGTTGCACGTGGATGATCTCTAAAGCATCGTGCTGTGCTACGATCCTGGAGGTGTGGGGATCCTTGATTAATATGAATACGCAATCACCTTTTGTATTTAGGTTTGGGTTCTGTGGTCGAAATGTATGGTATGAGTTGTAGCCTGGCAGTGCTGGGGTGCTCACTGGAGCCTTAAACTAGGTTTCTGTTACTGCACATGTATCGATTTTCTCCATACTGCGGAGCGCCTCTAGTGCGTGCATTTTGAGGATTAGACTTCTAGCACTGAGTAGTATTACCCTCAGTTTTTTGTAACGTATTTATGGCAGTGGGTTACTCTTTTGAGCCTTGCCTAAAAAGGGCACTATGGGGGTCGCAAGAGCCTTGGCTAGTATTAGAAGGCCTAAGAGTGACAGCTACAAGCCGTCTCTAGCGAAGCAGCATTGCTTGTTGAGCATGTCATCCCAAGCGGACAGACACCTGGATCCCCTTTGAATGACACCACAAACTTAGCCAATTGTTGAAATCGAGAATATTTCCTTTATACCATGGTATCATTCTTGGTGAGGGCAGGATGCTACTCAAGGTCACACCGGCTACGGCTACGTGATATACACAACCATCTATATATATATATATATATATATATATATATATATATATATATATATATATATATATA